>NW_007379724.1:15000-22414 GCF_000475195.1 Diaphorina citri | reverse complement strand
TTTATTTACATAAATAAATCATACATTCCAACAAATAACAGTAATGATATTAATAATGAAAAAAAAAATAATAATATTAAAAAAAAAATAATAATAATAAAAAATTGTGAAAAGTTTTTACAACCCATTCAGTACATTGCTGGTGTCGGGTTGTGATTTTCAAGAGGAAATGTTTAGGGTGAAATGTTTGGGGAAATGTTTGAACCTGGATTTCGACATCACCGTCGAAATTGCCATGGGCCTTTTGCTGTCCCTAGAAAAAACAGAGCTTTACAATTTTCCAAGCCGCTCAAAAGTTACGAGGGGTTCGCTAGGACTTTTGAGCCATTCTGTATACCCTGTTTATGCCAGCCTAGTTAGCTTGGTTGGTAGCGCGTCTGTCTTGTAAGCGCTAGGCCGCGGGTTTGATTCCTGCCCGGCGGATTTTATCCTGAACGGATAAGGTTCGTTCTCGGAACGGCTGGCTTTCTCCTATCCTGTCTTCCTTCTCTCTTCGCTTTCGGGACGATAAGACCATAGCAGTTAGAGTTCTCTCTATCAAATCTCTTTTTTTTAAAGAAAATAATCATAATAATATAACTGACCTTTGTACAAGATAGTTTGTTAGCCTAGTTCTATATTTCATAAAGTTTGAAGTGTTTGAACTCATTTGTGGTTGTGGAAGGTTTTTTACCTATTTATTAATTATAAATCTAGTAATGCAATCAAACGTATAGCGGCATACGTAATCAACAAGTGACTAATCAAATAGGCAGATCTTATTAATCATGTACCTACCTAGATCAGTGTCTCCCAAACTTTTTCGAGAGGTTTGACAGAGGAACTGTAACAATGGAGGTCTTATCGTCCCGAAAGCGAAGAGAGAAGGAAGATGAGTTAAGGGAAAGCCAGCCGTTCCAAGAACCAAGTCCCGAGTGAGAATCAAATATGCGATCTGTAACGCTTACAAGAGGCACAGAAATTCAAATTGTTTCGCAAATATTTTTTTTTTTTTTTTTACTACCTAGTCGATAGGCACGTTTTTTCCTAAAGCGTCGATATTTCTGTCCTATCATATTATTCATATTTCGCAATAAATATATAATCAAGTATTCCTACTGATAGGGTATTGACAGGAATTGAGTCATATTTCTCATTAACCTGGGAGTGCTGTTTCTAAATCTATCAATACAGGTTGTGCCAGAAAAAAAACACCGATAAAGCATATTTACATTATGTATACTTACAATCAGTATACTGTGTTGACAATCTGTATACCACATCATACAATACCTACAGCAGAGATATATGCATAATAATTATGACAAATCGTATCTCACCTAACAGAGAGCAATTATTATTATTATCTAAGCACCAGCTTCCAGTACCCGAGGTTCAATAGACCATACACCCCTGTTGAAGTGTTATGTATACTTACAATCAGTATACTGTGTTGACAATCTGTATACCACATCATATAATACCTACAGCAGAGATATATGCATAATAATTATTATGACAAATCGTATCTCACCTAACAGAGAGCAATTATTATTATTATCTAAGCACCAGCTTCCAGTACGGCGGGTTCGATAGACCAAACCCTAACCTTTCAGCACCCCAGGTTCAATAGACCATACACCCCTGTTAAAGTGTTAAACTACCCCAACCCCCGGGTCCCAAAGACCTAAGCACCAGCTTCCAGTACCCCGGGTTCAATAAACCAAAGACCATCCTGATTTACCCTCCCTGGGACCATATACCCCATTCCCATTTTCCAGTGCCCCCAACGGGGAACTTTAAACCCTATTCCATTCTTCCATACCCCTCAGAGGACCATAGACCGAACCCCAATCTTCAATACTCCCGGGGACAATAAACCCTATATCGATCTTCCAGTACTCCAGGTTCAATAGACCATACACCCCTGTTAAAGTGTTAAACTACCCCAACCCCCGGGTCCCAAAGACTGAAGCCCGTCTTCCAGTAACTAGACCGAACTCCAAGAATTCATTATCACCCGGATGACCATGGGATCCGAAGACCTTGAGGAGGAGCCAGCATGGGTTCTGTCCACCGTGTATCAACACACCATGTTCCTAGGAGTTCTCACGTGGATACTGTACCTGATTTGGCGCAAATTGAGAGACCAGAGGTGAGTCAAATTGAATCTTTTCTTCTATTTGAATGGGTAAAAGAGGCAAAGCGGACTAATTCCAAAAATCGACTTTCTGAGTGTTATTCTATAGCGTTGGAAAGCGTGCGAAAAGATCTACCTACCTACCTACTTTTTATATTGGTTACGAACTTCACTTTAAGTGTTATATTGATTTTTTTTTTTTTAAGAGGTTTGACAGAGGGAACTTTACTTTGGAATAGGTTTAGTTAGGGTTGATTATGTATTTAGTTAGCAAAGGGTCCGCCCGTTCAAGTGTTTAAATAAATAAATAAATATTACTGTGGTCAAATTCTCGAAAAATATCAAGGATAAAATTCTATAACTTCGCTGGTTTTGAACCCAAGCCGTTGTGATTACCAGGCGAGTGGCTTGACTACTACACCACCGAGGTACGTACAACATATGAGATAACTCCATAACTCACAATAACTTTATTCACTAGTGATAAAACATCAATGCAGATTGTAGTTGCGAATCATATCACCATCTGTCAACTGGTGCAAGCAATCACAGTGTTTAATTGCCACACACATGTGCCTGCCTCAATCACTTTACTATCTAAATCGGGCATTACTCAACATTTTTTGCTGTTGCCCAAATTTGCGTCCTTTTTTTTTTTTTTTTTTTTTTTTTTTTTTAATCACGAGGACTTAAATCAGGCACTGTCGAGTATGTTTTGTAACTGGATTAGTGCCGAGGTGATTTTTATTATTATTATTTTAATTGACAGAAGGAAAGGTAACTGGCAAGACAGGGTAGGAGAAAGCCAGCCGTTCCGAGAGCGAACCTTATCTCTTATTACAGGATAAAAACCACCCCGGGCGGGAATCGAACCCGCGCTCTAGCGTTTAAAAGGCAGACATGCTACCCTCCAAGCTAACGAGGCTGGCTGGCCCGCAGGTTGAGAATGGCTGTTCTACCTCAATCATTTTATAATTTCTAGATTGATCCATAAGTTCTTTCTTACCTAATAGACAATATGTCATTTGTTGAGTAGGAACTTAGCTCGCAAATCATAATATACCTACCGGTGCAATATTGTTTTAAGTTTTCAAGTATATTTATCAGTTTAAGTAGTTACTTACAGAAAGTAAAATAAGTACCTCTACCTACCTAACCATTCATTGATATCAGGCTATTAAGGAAATAGCTACTTTGCCCAAATCGTAAGAGTAAAGAGTAGGTTATTGGGTAACATGTACCTAACAGGGTATAAATAACAATTACATAGATAGGTACCTACCTACCTACCTGCCTATACCTAGTATCCACGTAGTAAGGTCTTTTTTTTCATCTTGACCTTTTCTGTTGTTCTGTTCCTGAGATAAAATCACATTTCCTCCATGAGTACTTCCATTCTAACTAGATTTCCCCTTCTTACTCCTTTTTTTAAAAAAAAAAACTCAGATATATATTTTTATGTTGATATTTTTGCAATTTTATCTTGTACTTTGGAATAGGTTTAGTTAGGGTTGATTATGTATTTAGTTAGCAAAGGGTCCGCCCGTTCAAGTGTTTAAATAAATAAATAAATAGAACGATTATAGTATACTTATACAAGACAAACTTTATTTCTAGGGTGGTTGGGGTAAATTTGAGACAGGGGTGATCCTAAGGTAGTCCCGTTTAAAGGTCTTGCTATTAATAAGACCTTGTAAAGAAACCAATGGAGCAGTTGCAAATGGGTAAAAATTATAAATAAATGGTCGATTCCTATGTAAAAAGTTGGGAAAAATCCAAATCTGAGGTCAAAACTCCGAAAAAATAACTGTAAAGTGTAAAAGGTCGAAAATTCAATTTTTACCAAGGAATGCCATTGGTCATACTCTACTCAATAAAGAAGTTGACTCTAATGGACCAGGCTATAAGCCACTAGGCTACATAAGTTGACCGAGATAAGGAGAAGAAAAAGGAGAAGAAGAAGAAGGAGGAGAAGAAGAAGAAAAAGAAGAAGAAGGAAAAGAAGAAGAAGAAGAAGAAGAAGAAACGTAGTAAACGAAGAACAAGGAAAAAAATAACTTATACGAGGACACAGTTCAGTTTGAGACCCCCTGTATATTACACTAATCAAATCCTGCCTATTCCTATTCTGTGTACTTATTCAAAGAACTTCAATAATATTCCTTGCAGTGGTTCCCAAAATATTTCATTCATGGGCCTCCCTGTTTCTAATAACTTTCAACCTCCCTTTCATTTGAAAAAAAGAAAAAAAAACTGTTTAGATGGTTTTACGCCAGAATTAGGTACCCATCAGAACAATCTTGGAGACCCCGACGGCAAAGATGAGAGAGAGAGAGAGAGAGGGAGGCGATATTTGACAGGAGATCGTTTCGATTATCACCCCTAAATTTTATTAAAGTTTCGACCGTTCAAAGAAATCGGTTGGTATCTTCTTCAGTAATGGTTTTGTTTTTTCGCGGGGCCACCGACAGTGCCCAAGGAATGCCATTGGTCATACTCTACTCAATAAAGAAGTTGACTCTAATGGACCAGGCTATAAGCCACTAGGCTACATAAGTTGACTGAGATAGACCAGGTTGTACGTAAGCCAAGCAATGCCATTGGCCAATCTAGTACTGCGTAATGCATTATTAGATGATGGGATCATCGGGAAATATTTTTTCAGTGATGACTTCATTGCTTCGTTCAATTCGTTAAGTCCGAGAGATGATGAAAATATCGATGTTGCAAAAATTTCGATACATCGAACTCGATAGAAAATATCGAATAGGTACTCGTGCCTACACAAGACCTTGGTTACACTGCGGGAGTAAAGGCACTTTTCAGTCCTATCCTAGAAGGATAAACAAGGTATAACATAACACCATAAATAATTGTGACAAATGTCGTTTCCCGCTTAACACACTACCTACGCTAAACTGCTTTCACTTGGACTCGAACTAACAACTTCCAGATTCAAAGTCGGCCGTGCTAACCACTACACCACTGAGGTTGGACAAGGTATATTCTATTCATGAAATCCAATGCCCGCCATTCACGATCAGACTGTCTGACAGACTATCAGTGCCGGACACAAGCCAGGAAATTGGAACGAAACATGGATACATATTGTGAAAAGTTGCAATATCGATTTTTAAAATCGAATCACCTTTCGATATATCGATATCGAATGCCAAACCTGTGCGATATGATTAATGAATGAAGATTCTCACTGCTCAAGGTCACACGGTAAAGAAGATGGGGCATTAAAACCTTGAGGCTTGGATGCAGATTACGGAGATTAAGCGTAGCTATTGAATGGAAGGTAGGCGAGATTAAGGCGCAATGTACACTAGTAAAATGCGTTTCATGAAACCCGTGCTTAAAGTCCCCCAGCCAGACTAAGCTGGTCTACTTCCTGTTTAAAGTCCCCCAGCCAGACTAAGCTGGTCTACTCCCTGTTTAAAGTCCCCCAGCCAGACTAAGCTGGTCTACTCCCTGTTTAAAGTCCCCCAGCCAGACTAAGCTGGTCTACTCCCTGTTTAAAGTCCCCCAGCCAGACTAAGCTGGTCTACTCCCTGTTTAAAGTCCCCCAGCCAGACTAAGCTGGTCTACTCCCTGTTTAACGTCCCCCAGCCAGACCCACCCTCCAAGCTAACTAGGCTTAACTCATCTTTTGGGGCAGTTGGCCCTACACCTAAGCCTCACAGTGGACTTTTTGTGTGTGGAGTTAAGCTAGCCTTATCTAGAAACGAATTCTCCCACGGCAGCAAATTTGCTCATCATTTTTAACCAGAATTTCACTCCGTTATCTTTTATTATTGACAGATAAGCACATGTTTACATTACACATCATCGCAGCGTCAACTGATAAGGGGTTTAGCTATAAAGACATATCCCCTAATAATGGCCGGATGCCACAAAGTGACTTTAAACTTGGTTTAAGTTTAACTCTCGGATTAAGTTCAGCACTTGACAGAAGAACCCCTTCTTCGGCTCAAACCTGAAATGGAGAAGAATTACAAGTCAGACACGGTTGGTCTAGTGTTAATGCGCTTGCTTGCATGCAGAAGGTCGGGTTCGAATCCCACCATCGACAAAAATTTGTACTCGTTTCGATTGCAAATATTTCAACGGGTTACTTTCTGGTGTTCTCGTGTTGACCCAGCACCAAAATTTGTACTCGTTTTTCGATTGCAAATATTTCACCGGGTTACTTTCTGGTGTTCTCGTGTTGACCCAGCACCTAAATTTTGTACTCGTTTCGATTGCAAATATTTCAACGGGTTACTTTCTGGTGTTCTCGTGTTGACCCAGCACCTAAATGGGAAGTATTGTGTCTCTTCTCGCCCATCTGATGAGAGGCATACTACGGGATGGGTATGCTACGACACAGGCCACATGCCACAACCGTCTAATGTAGCAGTTGTTCCATTGTAACGAAATAAAAACGGCGGTGGAACACTCATCTTTTTTTTTTTTTTAACAATGTGATGGGTAAAATTTGTGAATTTGTGTTGAAATCATTCAATGAGATTGCTTAATCCGAGATTTGAGCTGAAACTGAGTTTAAACTCGAGATTGTGGCCTCGGGGAGACACCGGAACTCAAATACTATAAGCCAGCCTAACTGGCTTGGAGGGTACGACACAGACCACACGCGTCTAATGTAGACTAGTAAATTGGCTTTACATCAAACTCACCTAACGGTTCAACCTGTCAAGAATCTCACACATGTAACCCATATTTCTAACACATGTAACCCAATATTTGTAACACATGTTAAATAAAATCTACATGGAGAACATGGTTTGCATAGTAATTACAACAGGTATAATAAATAATACAGCGCATCTTCTGTCAGTGGTTCTTAGAACAACTGCACTAGCGCACCTCTGTGGTCATTACACATTCTCATCCTGATGGTTCTGGGTTCGAGTGAGTAACTAGGGAGACACTTCGAGTGACTTGGCAGTGCGTCTGCCTTGTAAGCGCTAGGCTGCGGGTTCGATTCCCGCCCGGGGCGGATTTTATCCTGATGGGAATAAAATCCGCCCCGGGCGGGAATCGAACCCGCGGCCTAGCGCTTACAAGGCAGACGCGCTACCAACTAAGCTAACTAGGCTGGCGTGTTGTATTGAATTGAGAGCAAAAACAAAGTATCTATCTATTGGTCCGCTCTGCCTCTTGGCCATTCATTTATATTTATTTTGCCTTTTTTACAGCCACTTACTATCAGGTGGACCTGACAGCTACACCTGATCAGGTCTACCTGAAACTGGGAAAGGACCAATCCCGTAGAGGTGGGGTAGCTCC
>NW_007379724.1:0-12500 GCF_000475195.1 Diaphorina citri | reverse complement strand
CTTCTGAAATTACGACTGTAAAGTTCCTCGTATGATAAGTTTGATGAGGATAATGATTAGGTTTAATTCAAGATCAAGGTAAACCAAAATACCAAATCACCAATGCCGTGTGATTAAATTTAACTTGTAGGTATACCCTCTTCCTCCACTAATTATGGTACTTCCTATTATCTGACGTTACCACTGGGCCAACTGGACAATTCAGAATGGCCAACTGACTCATTACTACCAGTTTTCTTCGTTCAGTACTCTACTCAATAAAGAAGTTGACTCTAATGGACCAGGCTATAAGCCACTAGGCTACATAAGTTGACTGAGATCTAAAATCCGCCCCGGGCGGGAATCGAACCCGCGGCCTAGCGCTTACAAGGCAGACGAACTACCAACTAAGCTAACTAGGCTGGCTTATGTTAGATTGTTAGCCCATAAGAGCCGAACTTTTTTTATCGTTGGTTATTGCTGAATTTAACCGCTTCTAACTCCGAACCGGTACTGAGTAAACATGTCAAATAATATTGAAAATAGTAGGAAATTTTGTTTTCTAACTAATAGACAAATCCCCGATGCACTCTGACGTGGAGCAACTGAGATATCAGCGAAAAAGAGCGAAGGGTTTGGTCAAGTTTGGTGTGACTTTTTAATGTAGGCCTCGGCTCTCATGGGTTAGAGTCACTCTGTAGAATGAACTGAAGCGCAAGAAAGACCATCCTTGGGAATGACCTAGAGAAGAAATTAATAGCGGAATCTGTTACCACCGGTATACAGGGTGACCACTTCCTCAGTCCCTACATTCCGTGTCCTCTTCTTTCTCATCAAATCTTTCTTCCCCAGAAATGTGAGACGTATGTCCTCTCCATTTGGCCGCTTTCTCAGTAGGACAGTAGACGTAAATGTGGAAGTTATTGGTAGCACGTCTGCCTTGTATTAAGCTCTGAGCTGAGGGTTCGATTCCCACCCTGGGCGGATTTTATCCTAAACAGACAAGGTTCGTTCTCGGACTGGTTCGTTTAGGAGAGGAAGAAGAAGAAGGAGATCATGGAGGAGGGGGAGGAAGAAAAGAAAGAAGAAAAAGGAGTACTAGTAGTAGAAGAAGGAGGAGGAGAAGAAGGAGAAGGAGAAGAAAAAGGAGAAGAAGAAGAAGGAGGAGAAGAAGAAGAAAAAGAAGAAGAAGGAAAAGAGAAGGAGAAGAAAAAGGAGAAGAAGAAGAAGGAGGAGAAGAAGAAGAAAAAGAAGAAGAAGGAATATAATGTTCGTTCTCGGAACGGCTGGCTTTCTCCTATCCTGTCTTCCTTCTCTCTTCGATTTCGGGACGATAAGACCATAGTAGTTAGAGTTCCCTCTGTCAAACCTCTTAAAAATAATAATAATAATAATATTTCTCTGGATATAAATTCCGTACGATAAATAATAATAAATCTGGGTATAAAACTACGATCTATACCAACTAAAGTAGGTACTCGTATATCAGGCAAAACATTGATATACATAATTTACAAGTACGTAATATTACAACCTATACTAACCTAGGTATGTAAAGCAAAATCTTGAAAGAATAAATAATATCAGACAGAGTCTTGATGCACATAATTTATTTATCTATTTATAAGTACATACCTAATATTACAACGGAACGGCTGGCTTTCTCCTATCCTGTCTTCCTTCTCTCTTCGATTTCGGGACGATAAGACCATAGCCGTTACAGTTCCCTCTGTCAATCCTCTTGAAAAAAAAAAACAATTTTGTACGATTGTTTGGCTCTGTTTTTGATACAATCCGTCCCGTCCCGAAGGTACTTACATCTTTTTATGCAAAATTGAGTTGTTACATATTATAATGACATAATAATTATCTAATACATATTTGCCACAGAAAAGAAAGAATCTATTACTCTATTATGTTTATAATAACGAGCAATATTACCTAACGAGAGCTCTTATAGCTCGTCATTTGCCGTCGATAGTCATACGCTCAGGCATACAAATGGCATAGACTCTTGAGTGGAAGGTAACCACTAGGCGAGGTTAACGCCGGAGGCGTTTTCTACCACCTAACCCTTAGAGCTCCATTATTATGTGGTCAAAATCTCAAATAAATGAGGATAAAATTCCATGCCTCGGCTGGGATCGAACCCACGCCCTCCTGTTTACCAGGCGAGCGTCTTGACCACTACGCTACCGAGGCAGGTTCTTCCTATAGGTATAAGATCTGCATGAGAATCTAACTTCCGTAAAACTTGTTAGCTTGTTTCTTGTTTTGAGTGAGGATTGAACTTTAAAGTTACACACTTTGATGTCTTGCTGGAGGACTTTAAATAGAGGCACTGCATACGTCAGTCCTTGATGGATCACTGATTAAAAAAAAAAAAAATAACAATAATAAAGAAGAAAAAGAAGAAGAAAAGATTATTGTTTCATCGCCCTTCGCACTCAACCATCTCTTTGGCAAGGGAAATTTCCTACTGGTGTTCTCCCTGTTTGAAAGTCCCCCCCCAGCCAGACTATCACAAAATAAATTTTTGAATAACAAAACCAAACATTGAACACACAATAAAACTACTGCCAATGAGGAAAACAGTGGGTAAGTAGGTATCTATTCAAAGATTCAAACCAGTAGCTACACACTAATAGTAGGTAATTACCTACCTTCCTATCTGTTTTATCTAACTTCCGAAATACGCTATCAAGGTAGGTACATAACTTTAAAGTAGGAAGAAACTACATGTAACACAAATCCATTATATTTACTATGTAGGTAACTTCGCAAGTAAGTATGTATGTACATACATACATATAAATAAAACATAAATAAATACTTACTCAGTGGGCAAGATTTCGTCAACATTGGCTTTTTTCAGTGCGAGCCATATGCTTGAGTGGAAAATGCTGTCAAATGCTTTATTAAAGTCAATAAAGGCTAAATGGACTTCAATGTTATATTCCTTGCATTTTTCTAGAAGCTGATTAATAGAGTGAATATGGTCTATTGTGGAATAAGATGGGCGGAAGCCTGCTTGTTCTATGGGCTGGTTTTCATCAATTGTTTTCTTGATTCTTTTTTGAATGATTTTTTGAAAGTGGGCAAAAAAAAAGGTCTAGGTACAGGTCTACATATATCTACCTAGACTTCATTTATTAATCTATTACTTTCCCTTCCTTTTTTTTTACTTTTTTGTACAATTTATCCTCTTAAATCTGCATATTACAGCATTACAGTTACTGGTAATCGATATTAGAGAATTAGAGACATATTAAAAGCAATAGGTAGATGATAGTGATTGATTTTTTATACGCGACATTCACTCTTGAATTTCAAGATGCAAATTTCTCTGTAAAACTGGTACCATTCACTAATCGTCGCAACTTTAAACTTGATATTAATGTTATTTATTAGTTGTTATTTAGCTGAATTAATATGCCCGCCAATCCTGTCAGACTGCCTGAGAGACCGCGGTCCGAAGCTTTTTTCCGCCACACGCGTTCTGTCAGACCTAGGTATGTTGTTGGCCTGAGTTGGCCTTAGCTCTTGTCAAATGTTGGTCAATCAGGCGGTCTGAAGACTGCACTTGGAATCTTTTTCCGCCACACTTTCCGTCGGTCTGACAGACCGCGTCTGTCAGGTTGAAAGGGCTTTGGATCACTTGTGTTAGAGAAAAAGTTTCCAATGTCAGTTTTTAGACCGTGCGAGAGACCAAAATTTGTCTGTCGGTCTGTCAAGGTGTGTCCACACATAGTCGATTGGCCGTCGATCGACGAAGTGAATCTATGTTGTCCAGGCAGTGTGGATGGTTCAGTCGACATGGATCGACAGTCGGTCGACTATGTGGCGGTCTGAAGACTGCACTTGGAATCTTTTTCCGCCACACTTTCCGTCGGTCTGACAGACCGCGTCTGTCAGGTTGAAAGGGCTTTGTATCACTTGTGTTAAATAATTTTGTTTAGTTTGAGATAATGGTCGAGTACAATATCATCCATATTTCTGGACATGGTCTTCACTCCAGTCAAGTGAAGACCATGTCCAGAAATATACTTATGTTAAAGAAAAAGTTTCCGATTTCGGTCTTTAGACCGTGCGAGAGACCAAAATTTGTCTGTCGGTCTGTCAAGGTGTGTCCACACATAGTTGATCGGCCGTCGATCGACGAAGTGAATCTATGTTGTCGAGGCCGTGTGGACGGTTCAGTCGACATCGATCGACGGGCGGTCGACTATGTGTGAACTATTAGGGTGGTTTTAAAAACATCGATGTCGGAAATTCGATTGCGCCGACCCCCCCAAAGTGATCATGTGGACACACCTTCAGACTGTCTGATTCAGATGCTCAGACAGTCTTTTAGACATCGGGGCAAAGTCTGATTCAGACTGTCTGATTCAGATGCTCAGACAGTCTTTTAGACATCGGGGTAAAGTCTATGATCATGTGGACACACCTTCAGACTGTCTGATTCAGATGCTCAGACAGTCTTTTAGACATCGGGGCAAAGTCTGATTCAGACTGTCTGGTCATGAGTGACGGGCATGTGATGAGAGTATCGTTCAGATTTCAGTTAACGTATCTAAACGATCTATTAAGTCAAACTTGTATCGGAATTTCAGATCGGATGTGACTGCGTTACGATCAGTTTCAGACATCAGTGGTGTGTGTTGATATTTTCAAAACGGGAAGCTTTAAACCCATATTTGAATACCTAATACCTATATATTTGTATACCTAATACCTCTCATTATTATTATTACATTATTTTTTTATTTATTTATTTTAATTAAGCAAGGTCTATTTAATAACTAAGCATTGTACAATATTAAACCCATAAAATAAACGAGACCTTGTTTAGACTGCTGGGGTAAAGGGACTTTTTAGTCTCACTCGAGCAGGATAAACAAGGTACATTCTATTCTATTCTAGATTCAAGGAAAAGAAATCACTAGATTTTTGAATTCTCCCAAATGGTAGTTTATTCGTGGTTTTTGAGGGTAGAAGTCTCATAAAACATTTTTTATAGTGAAAAATCTTCTATAGACAACGAGACCTTGTTTAGACTGCTGGGGTAAAGGGACTTTTTAGTCTCATTCGAGCAGGATAAACAAGGTATATTCTATTCTATTCTATATATCTATACCAGTTGTATTTTCCTTTTCGAAAGGAAACGATTCCGATGGTGCGCCATCTTGGATTTCCTATGGTTTAGTACAGGCGCTATCGCACCAAAAGAGGGGAAACGAGAGCTTCAGAGAGAAACAATGAATAACAATTTCTTGGGGAACTGCCCAAAGTTTGGGTTACCAGATGACACAGCATACTACTCAAACAGAATTGTTACATTAAATCAGAGAGAATTACAAAAGGACAATACAAATACCACTACAGTGTGTCGAACTGCTGGTGATCCTAGAATACAGGTTAAATAATCACCAATCATTTTTTTTATTATTATTATTTTTATTTTTTTTTATTTTTTTTTTTGTGTACAAGTATCTAGGTAGGTATACATTGAGAAAAAAAAATGGTGACACGGTCCCAGAAGTTTAGGGTGAAAGAACTCTATTATTGGGTTACTTTCCCTGATTTAGGCTGTTGGAATGTTATATTATAGTGTTGAGCTTACCGGTTGAGCTTACCGATATAGAGTTCTCAGTGCAGAAAGGAAGGGAAACAGGTTGTCCCCTATCTGCCATGAACAACTCCTCCACTGTCTAACGGAATTTGAGATCGGAAACTACTCTATTAAGATCGTTTTAGACATCGGGGCAAAGTCTGTATTGCACTTTCTATAAACAAGATGCGACACACTTCAAGTTGAAGTATGGGGCAGTTGTTGCTTTTCTCAAAACCAACACCACAAACTTAGTTTAAACTCAATGAAACAACAGCTGTAATAGACTCGTGTGGTCTGTGTCGTAGCATGCCCATCCCATAGTATGCCTCTCGTCAGATGGGCGAGAAGAAGTCTCCTTCTGGCAGTATAAACAGGGTAGGTATATTCTATTCGAGCAGTACATAGATATAAATTCATAAGCTTCTGTTGGTCTCTTTTACCGATTTTAAGCCATAAACCGTCTGGCTTAACAACTGGCCCATAATTAAACCGCGCTAGTACCTATTAAACCGGTCCTTAGTAACAAAGTTTCAGTGTTTAGTACAAGATGGTCTTATTTCTTTCTAAAGCTTCCATATACCAGAGAGTCTCTTTCATATAAAGTTGGCAATCTATTAGAGGTACCTATGCCAGCCTAGTTAGCTTAGTTGGTAGCTCGTCTGCCTTGTAAGCGCTAGGCCGCGGGTTCGATTCCCGCCCGGGGCGGATTTTATCCTGATAAAAAAAAAAAAAAACGCAGTGAAAATCAATAGAATAAATATGAAATAAATCTATTTATGTAATGGTAGAAAAACTGGAAAGAGAGAGAGAGAGAGGAGAGAGAGAGGAGAAAGGAGAGAGGAGAGAGAAGAGAGAGAGAGAAGGGAAGGAAGGAAAGAAAGAGAAGGGATTCGTCGTTTGTAAGTGTATAAATTTAAAAGTGGGGAATAGGTAGGTAGGTAAGTAGGTAGGTATAGTACGGTAGTAGACACATTGGAAACGGGAAAATCAGCATTTAATTTATCTATTTGTAGCTGGTAGGGTGTCTTAGCTTATCGTGAACTAAGGAGGACGTAAAGGTCCAAGTCACAACGCATAGAATTCCTTTTAAGGTTCTTGGTTCGAATCCGGAAAATATTTGTTTTTCTCCGCAACAAAGTTCGAGACTAACACATAGTTCAATTTCAATTTGTCTTGATGCACATAATTTATTTATCTATTTATAAGTACATACCTAATATTACAACCTATACCAACTTAGATCAAGCAAAATCTTGGAAGAATAATATCAGGCAGAATGTGCACCAGAGAAAGTAAGAGTGAAGTATAAGTTATGCCTCAGGCCTTATGATGAAGATCTTGGTTCAATAAGAATTGTAACTTATACACGAGTACCTATATACCTAGCTTCTTCTTCTTCTTCTTTCTTCTTCTTCTCCTCCTTCTTCTTCTTCTTCTTCTTCTTCTCCTCCTTCTCCTTCTTCTTCTCCTCCTCCTTCTTCTCCTTCTCCTTGTTCTTCTTCCTCTTCTTCTTCTCCTTCTCCTTCTTCTTCTTCTTCTTCTTCTTCTTCTTCTTCTTTTTCACCTTATCCCGTGTACAGACGGGGTCGGCGTTTTTCGTCAGCCTCTCAATCAGCCCTAACTAGGGTGATTGCTTTGGGCTGATATTTAGTTTTGGCTACAAACTTTACGAGTGGATGCCCTTCGCACTCAATCTTTGCTACTTTTTTAGCAAGGGAAATTCAGGCTTTTATACACCCTGTTTTACGTCCCCCAGCCAGACTAAGCTAGTCTACTCCCCCTTCGCACTCAATCTTTGCTACTTTTTTAGCAAGGGAAATTCAGGCTTTTATACACCCTGTTTTACGTCCCCCAGCCAGACTAAGCTGGTCTACTCCCTGTTTAAAGTCCCCCCCAGTCAGACTAAGCTGGTCTATTCCCTGTTTAACGTCCCCCAGCCAGACTAAGCTGGTATACGCCTTGTTTAACGTCCCCTAGCCACACTAAGCTGGTCTACTCCCTGTTTAACGTCCCCCAGCCAGACTAAGCTGGTCTACTCCCTGTTTAACGTCCCCTAGCCACACTAATCTGGTCTACTCCCTGTTTAACGTCCCCCAGCCAGATAGTTAAACACCCTGTAATATAATGAGGTAAAAAAAAGTTATCGGTATGGTTATAATAACTACTATTATTATTTAACTACTGACAGAGCCTTACTTAACTACCTTTCTCTTGAACAAGATTCTGCTGCGATATTTCTGTCTGTTTTACCCCGGGGCCATAGAGTATTAAAAGTTCTTCTCCGGAATCTCTAGAAGTCTAGACTGAGGAGACGGTATCTCATCTTGAGTACATATTTCTTCGTGTGCAATTTGTTATTGTTATTATATGTAGGTATTACTCGTAACTATCATTCAAAGTAAATGGACAGCATTGAACAGAAAAGATGGACAGCATTGGATGGTTCCATAAGACGATTCCCCCTATGGATGGTTCTTTTCTGCTTAATGCCGTCGACAGTCAAATATCATGTGTAATTTACTATTAGCCAAAGTCAAAGGTCTCTTTTAAACATATACATATGCCTATCAAAAAATTATACCTAAAAGTAAATACTAATTCCATGCCTCGGCTGGGATCGAACCCACGCCCTCCTGTTTACCAGGCGAGCGTCTTGACCACTACGCTACCGAGGCAGGTTCTTCCTATAGGTATAAGATCTGCATGAGAATCTAACTTCCGTAAAACTTGTTAGCTTGTTTCTTGTTTTGAGTGAGGATTGAACTTTAAAGTTACACACTTTGATGTCTTGCTGGAGGACTTTAAATAGAGGCACTGCATACGTCAGTCCTTGATGGATCACTGATTAAAAAAAAAAAAAATAACAATAATAAAGAAGAAAAAGAAGAAGAAAAGATTATTGTTTCATCGCCCTTCGCACTCAACCATCTCTTTGGCAAGGGAAATTTCCTACTGGTGTTCTCCCTGTTTGAAAGTCCCCCCCCAGCCAGACTATCACAAAATAAATTTTTGAATAACAAAACCAAACATTGAACACACAATAAAACTACTGCCAATGAGGAAAACAGTGGGTAAGTAGGTATCTATTCAAAGATTCAAACCAGTAGCTACACACTAATAGTAGGTAATTACCTACCTTCCTATCTGTTTTATCTAACTTCCGAAATACGCTATCAAGGTAGGTACATAACTTTAAAGTAGGAAGAAACTACATGTAACACAAATCCATTATATTTACTATGTAGGTAACTTCGCAAGTAAGTATGTATGTACATACATACATATAAATAAAACATAAATAAATACTTACTCAGTGGGCAAGATTTCGTCAACATTGGCTTTTTTCAGTGCAAGCCATATGCTTGAGTGGAAAATGCTGTCAAATGCTTTATTAAAGTCAATAAAGGCTAAATGGACTTCAATGTTATATTGCCCCAGCAACTGCCAACTCACTCTTCATCTCATCGGATCTTTCCACGCAAGTCCAAAAGTTCTGGGAACTTGAGGAAGTACCGGGTGAAGTGAACAGGTACAGTCCAGAGGAACTGGAATGCGAGGAACACTTTCGGAAAACAGTGACTCGTGATAATACTGGCAGGTATGTGGTGAAACTTCCCTTCCGTGAAAATAGTGGTAATTTGGGCTCAAACCGTGCAGTGGCACAAAGATATCTCTCCTCATTAGAACGTAGATTAAAAAAGAATCCCACTATAGAAACTCTTTATCGTGAAAATCTCCAAACCTACTTAGATGAAGATCACATGAGTGAGGCTATTTCTCCAGCCCCATATCTCCTTGTTCACCACGGTGTACACAAAGAAGGGTCATCAACCACCAAATTGCGTGTTGTGTTCAACCCCAATGTTGCGGGCTCAACAGGCCAAACATTGGCAGAAACTCTCATGGTGGGTCCTAAATTACAATTGGACATTGGTGACTTACTCGTGAACTTTCGTTTGAACCAGGTTGCGCTCACATGTGATATCAAGGCGATGTACAGGTGCATCCTCGTCCACCCAGAGGATCGAATACACCAACACATCCTGTGGCGTCCTGACCCTACTCAAGAAGTGAAGGAGTTTGAACTCAAAACCGTCACATTTGGTCTTCCGCCAAGCCCATACCAGGCTCAAAGGGTAATTAAACAGCTAGTTACCGATGAAGGTGCTCATTTCCCACATGCAGCAGTTACCCTTGAAGAGTCTATCTATGTGGATGACATTGTGAGTGGTGCTGTCTCTATCTCAGCTGCAAAGACCCTGTGTAATGAGCTCTCTTCTCTCTTGGGAGCGGGAGGATTTGTGCTCCGCAAGTGGGCCTCTTCACACCCAGAGGTACTCAGTGATTTACCAGTGGAGGATTGTGAAAAACCTCACATGTTGGGCTCAAATGAATCCATCAAAGTGTTGGGGATTCGGTGGTGTCCCAAAAGTGACTCATTTTTCTACTCAGTGTCTGTGGAACTCGACTCACCCACAACCACAAAAAGACAAGTGCTCAGTCTCATAGCCTCAATTTATGATGTGAATGGGTTTCTCAGTCCTGTTATGAAAGTGTACATGAAAATGAGGATTTGTGCTCCGCAAGTGGGCCTCTTCACACCCAGAGGTACTCAGTGATTTACCAGTGGAGGATTGTGAAAAACCTCACATGTTGGGCTCAAATGAATCCATCAAAGTGTTGGGGATTCGGTGGTGTCCCAAAAGTGACTCATTTTTCTACTCAGTGTCTGTGGAACTCGACTCACCCACAACCACAAAAAGACAAGTGCTCAGTCTCATAGCCTCAATTTATGATGTGAATGGGTTTCTCAGTCCTGTTACAGTGTTCATGAAAATGGTCATGCAGCAGGTGTGGCTCATTGAAGATGTGTCATGGGACTCACCCTTACCAGGCACTCTTCAAAGGAAGTGGAACAGGTTAATCAGTGAAATTCATCAACTCTCAGAGATAAAAATCCCAAGGTTTGTACTGTGCTCAGACTACTTGTCCCTGGACCTCATAGGATTCGGTGATGCATCAGGTGCGGCCTATGCAGCCGTTGTTTATCTCAGAGTGGTCAAACCCGACCAACAGGTTACCGTGCACATGTTGCGTGCCAGGACAAAGGTAGCTCCTCTCAAAGTACAAACTATTCCCAAACTCGAGTTGTGTGCTGCACTACTACTCGTGCAAATTGTGAAATCTCTCTCGTTTCTCCACAAGAAAGTGAAAATTAAGAACACATATTTATTTTCAGACAGTGCAACCGTCCTTGCATGGCTGAAAACTGAGCCCTATCTCCTCAAAACGTTTGTGGCAAATCGTGTGATGAAGATTCTGGAGGCATCCAATCCCACTCAGTGGCGGCATGTGTCCTCAGGGGACAACAGTGCAGACCTTGCAAGTAGAGGCTTGTTGCCATCCGAATTAGTCGGTAACAAGTTGTGGTTTGATGGACCAGCTTTTCTCTACACAGACCCTGCCACATGGCCTCAATCAGTGGGGGAGTGTGTTGAACCCGTGCCAGAAATGAAATCTCCAGAATCGCTCAATGTATTAGTTGTCGAAAAGCCCGAAGACAACATTCTCATGACAGCCATAGAACAGTGCTCATCTCTCGTCAGGATTGAGAAGATCTTTGCTTGGATCTTGCGATTCATTCAGAATATGCGGAACAAAGCTGAGAGAAACTTGTCTCGTGACCTCTCCATTCCCGAGCTTAGAGCAGCTAGGCAATTGTGTGTAAAGACGTCTCAAAAAGTGCATTTCGGAAACGAGTTCAAGACTCTGGCAAGCAACTCTGGATGTTCAGAGAAACTACGTGTGCTCTCTCCATTTATCGACTCAAGTGGAGTCCTTAGGGTGGGGGGTAGACTGGCCCATGCGCCTATCCCAGAAACAGCCAAACATCCAGTGGTGTTATCCAACAAGTGTCACCTCTCTGTGTTATTGATCCGTCATTACCACCAAATGTCAATCCATGGAGGTCCCAAGTTGGTGCAGTCTCTTATCCAGCGCCACTTCTGGATTGTGAGTGGACGGTCATTAATACGGAGAATAATCTTCAAGTGTGTCCCATGTTTCCGCACATCAGCCAAGTGCATTCAACCCTACATGGCAGATATCCCGATCTCAAGATATGCTCAAGGTAGGCCTTTCATAAATGTGGGCATTGACTTTGCCGGACCCTTCTCACTCAAGACCGGACCGAGGCGCAACTCACCGGTTGTGAAAGCCTACTTCTGCTTGTTCATTTGCATGGCCACAAAGGCTATACATCTGGAATTGGTGTCCTCACTCTCAACGGAAGCGTTCCTTGCATCACTCGACCGGTTCATTGGTAGACGCGGTCTTCCCTCGTGTATCTTCAGTGATAACGGTACCAATTTCAGAGGTGCGGCAAACTACTTGAAAGAAGTTCAAGACTTCCTGACTCAGTCCAGCACTCCCATAACCAACCACCTCAGATCTCAAGAAATTGAATGGAAATTCAACCCACCCAGTGCACCCAACTTTGGAGGGCTATGGGAGGCAGGAGTGAAATCAGTAAAAAGTCATCTCAAACAAGTCCTCAATGAACAACCCTACTCATTCGAAGAATTCTGCACCCTCTTGGTGAAAATAGAGGCCATTCTCAACTCCAGACCTCTATGCTATCTCAGCACATCTCCAGATGATGGTGTAGACGTGCTCACCCCGGGTCACTTTCTCATCGGCTCAGCATTGGTGGCCAGGCCGGAGCACGACTTATCCCAAGAGAAGCTGTCGACCCTGAAAAGGTGGCAGTTGGTGTCTCAAGCCAACCAAGGCTTCTGGAAACGGTGGTCCCGAGACTACATAAATACTTTAGTCCAACGGTCCAAGTGGACCTCTCAGAGAAAGAACCTCCAAATTAACGATGTAGTCTTAGTGCAGGGAATGTTTC
>NW_007379723.1:38494-41638 GCF_000475195.1 Diaphorina citri | reverse complement strand
GGGATTTTTGGTGGGAGGGAAAGGGTATTTTTGAGGTGGGGGGGGGTACTTTAGAGAAAGGCATGTTTTGAGGATAGGACGCGGACGGGACGATCCTTTGAAGGTAAGGAAGTGGGAAATTTTGAGATAGGGGGATTTTTCTGAGAGGGAGGGAAAGGAGATCTTTAAGGGTAGGGGGTAGTTGAGAAAGGGATCTTTTGAAGGTAGGGCGATCCTTTGAAGGTAAGGAAGTGGGATGATTTGCGATAGGGGGATTTTTCTCAGAGGGAGAGAAGAGTGATTTTTTGAGATGAAGGTAGAGAAGACTGGAGGAGGAGGGGAGGAAGAGATATGATTTACAAGAGGGGAAGGAGTCCTTTTAAAGAAAAGAAAGAGTGGTAAAGAGAAGATGGAGTGGTATCAGCTTTAGCTTTGAAGGAAATTAGCCAGCCGTTCCGAGAACGAACATTATCCCATCAGGATAAAATCCGCCCCGGGCGGGAATCGAACCCGCGCCCTAAAAGATAGTTATTGAAAAACATTTTGAGCCTTTGTTTTTACATTATTGTACTTATTTCTATTTTATTTTTAGGTAGGTAGATATTTTTATTTTATTTTTTGGGGATAGGGGAAAGCCAGCCGTTCCGAGAACGAACATTATCCCATCAGGATAAAATCCGCCCCGAGCGGGAATCGAACCCGCGGCCTAGAAGATAGTTATTGAAAAAACCATTTTGAGCCTTTGTTTTTACACTATTGTACCTATTTCTATTTTATTTTTAGGTAGGTAGGTAGATATTTTTTATTTTATTTTTTGCATCATTATAATGAAACCATGAAATTTGAATAAAGAATTGACTTTAAGTTTTTCAAATTTATAACTTTGTAAAACTAAAAGTCAAGAGTTCTTTATTACAATTTCTTCATTTTCATTTTATTTTTAGTAAATTTACCTATATAAAACATAATACAACTGAAGGAACAAAAGACACAAGCCGCACATTGAATGATGTGGGAGATATTGCATAGGAACTCTTCTTTCAATGTATTGAGTTATTGAGTACCGATGTAAACATATAAATATAGAGTGAACAGGAAGTGGTTCTCAAAATAGGACAGGCAACTTTTCCGGGACCCCTTACGAGCTCTCCGCCAAGACAAAATAGGAACAAAACGTAGGTATTTTTTTACCATGAACTACGAAAGGTGTATTTTCCTTCGAGTCATTTATTTATTTACTTGACCAAACAAGGACCTTGATGGACTTTGCCGATTTGGAGAGGTCATTTCATTTCGGGTAAGTTTCGTAAACAGAAGCGATTCCGATGGTGCGCCATCTTGGATTTCCTATGGTTTATTACAGGCGCTATCACACCAAAAAAAGGAAAAAGACCTTCAGAAGAGGGGGAATTCCGAAAATAAGATACAACACAAACTTTTTCAAGATCCAATTTCATCAAAAGAAAGGGCTTAAAGACTGCTAGCGAACCAGTGGTATTCCAAAATTGTAGTCATAAAAACAAAAATTAGAAAAATAAATTTGGGCAGGTGGGCCAATAAATGGTACGTTTTTTAGATGGGCGAATAAATGGTACACTTTATACCCATGAACTACGAAAGGTGTATTTTCCTTCAAGTCATTTATTTATTTACTTGACCAAACAAGGACCTTTTGATGGACTTTGCCGAATTGGTGAGGTCATTTCATTTCGGGGAATTTTTGTAAACAGAATCGATTCCGATGGTGCGCCATCTTGGATTTCCTATGGTTTATTACAGGCGCTATCACACCAAAAGAAGGAAAAAGACCTTCAGAAGAGCGGGAATTCTGATAGTAAGATACAACTGTAGGTATTCGAAAAAAAGCATCATTAGTGGTTCGTTTTTTGAAGAATAAAGTCCAATAAAAGCTTGAAAGGAGAAAATGGTTTGAGAATTGCTAGTGTTGTTGGGAGATGAAGGTAGGGGAAGAGCTTTATAGAGTGGAGACTGTGGAGATATATCATGGAGGTGGAGATATGGTGTAGGAGGAGTGGAAGAGGATGGAAATGATGGGAGAGATGGATTCTTTTCCTTTTAATCCTCTATTCTCCTCCTCGTTCCTCTCTTCATTCTGCCTCGCTCTTTTCTATTAATATTTTGTTAACCCTTGGTTGCAAGGACAAAGTTCTGTGTCATATTGAAGCTGATAGGAGTCGCTACGGAGGGACAATGTTTCTGGTATCCGTTGGAAACAATGTAGGTAAGCAATTGCCTTGTTTTCGAAGGAGAAATTCTTTTGTTCCAATCACACTCTAAGATTGATTTTAAGGAGCCTCACTCTTTCCTGCACTGCATGGGTTGTTTAAAGCTTTGCTGCTTATAATGTAAGGTGCCCAGTGGCGTAGCGTAGTCTAAATTCAAGTGTAGGGCGTGTAGGGCTCATGCACAGGTCTACCAAGTCCCATCACAGTACATGCCATGCCATTAATATTTATGGGCATTAGAGTGAACTTTCGAGTTGTATGGCCGCCATACACGCCATACATATACGCTACGCCACTGAAGGCGCCTTGCGCATTAAAATCAAAAATTCAATCCTTTACTGTAAGGCTGAGACATTGTTATGCTACGGTTTCTAAACTTTGCTTTCAAATGAAGCTACTTTTGTATAGACTCTGCCTGTTCCTTTGGTCTAATCGATCATCTATTGGAACGCATTTTTTTCAGTATACCTTCTGCGGGAGCGGGTCAATCCATTTCTCCTCCACAGCTTCTTCACAGAACACTATGAACTAAAGTGAAAGATGTGAGGAGACTTTGGGAATTTATTGTGTACAGGGTGACCAAAAAGTTACAACATTATTTGTGGTGAATCTCCCTAGTTAAATTGAATTATGACCTAGGTAGGTACCTAGTAATAAAACAGACATCTCAAAGACACCTGGGAAGTTAATTTTTCATTCATTTTGTATGAGTGCCCGACAATGTTTGCAGGTATGCAATCTGCAAAACACTTATTTCACTTATCCGCATTATCCCAATTACCTATTTCATTAGTGGTCCGTATTGCCCTCTATTCTCTCCCTCCACAATCCTCGAAAATCCTCTATTGCTCTATTCGCTGATTTCTCTCTCTCTCTCTCTCTCTCTCTCTCCTTCTCTCTTTCTCTTCCTTCCCCCTCC
>NW_007379723.1:20191-38455 GCF_000475195.1 Diaphorina citri | reverse complement strand
TCTCTCTCTCTCTCTCTCTCTCTCTCTCTCTCTCTCTCTCTCTCTCTCTCTCTCTCTCTCAAATCTTCTTGAACCTTATCTCTCTACCTTTTGCTCTCTTTCTCTTTCCACTTACTTCCAGTCTCTCCATCCTCTTATCCACAAAATAAGAATGCATTAAATTCTACTTAGGTAAGAACCACTTTTGGTATTGAACCAAGGTACCTACCTACCCACAGAACCTACCAAAAGGGAAAGAAGAACGGAGGGAGGGGCAGAGGAAAAGGAAAAAGGAGAGAAAAATGATGAAGAGAAAGGAGGGGGAGAGGTAGAAAGTAGTGGAATAAGGAGAAGAGCGGCAGAGGAGGGTGAAAGAAGAGGAAGAAAGGGAGAAAAGGAGGAGAGGGGGAAAAACTGTGGATGTCTGGGAGGAAATTTTCATAAGAGAAAAAATACTTGACTTAAGTTGTTTTCCCTTTGAAAATCCTTTCCTATTACTTTTATGTTTACAGGTGGCCTGTAAGATCTGAAACACACTTCGTATGGTAAAAGGTGACAAACAGTCAATATAGTTAACGTATCTACACAAGCTATTACGATTTTCCTTACTTTGTGTTGCATTAGGTAGGTACACACAGTACAGTACAATAATATTACAGGTTATATTCTACACAGTTTCAAGTTCACGCGAACGATTTTCCATACCTCGTACGACTTAGGTTGTAGGAAAAATCGTAGCTTTTGTAATGTGCACCAGGGTTAACGTGAATACTCAGGAAGTCAGGACATTCGGAACACCCTGTATTTGCACTCATACACTTTTAACTCGGTGTACAATTTTGTCTCGTTAAGATAAAAAAAAGATAGGCGTCACCATATAGGTACTAAATCAACATGAGAGAACAGAAACCAATATTGGAGTTCAAACTTTCGTCGATTCTGAGAATTAAAACAGTCAAACTTTTCTGTATAGCAAGCTTGCATCCTGGACTGTAACCCAGTAACCATCATCCTCCTATAAAACACAAGTGTAAAGAAAGGTACTATGTAGCTATTAGGTGAAAATGAACATGATCGAATGGTATACATTAAGCGGTGGAGTGATGAAGATAATGGTAGCAGAAATGGTGTCTGAACGCCCGCCCGGGTGTTTTTCCAATACCATTTAAGTCACTCAATATTAAGCCAAGTCCCTTTTTCCACTGATTTCCCTGGAGCTTCTTCGGATATTTCCCACGTTTTTCCCCCTCCTTAAAACGGATGATTTTTTTTTTTTTTTTTGAGAAGATTGGTTGTGGCTCATTTTTTCCGACAAAAATAAATCACTAAGAGAAAATGTCTTGACGTGTGCTTGTCGTGTGTGCTGCTAGAGAAATTGCAATGAAGAGAAAAGAGAGAGAGACAGAGACAGATGTTAGGAAAAAAAGAAAGAGAGAAAGGAGGATAGAAAGACACAGACAGAGAGAGAGTGTATGTATGTGTAGAGGGAGAAGGAGAGAGAGGGAGGGAGAGAGAGGACATTGTGGAGACGCCCTGACTTCTTATTTCTGTTTGAATGGCTTCATTAATGAAATTTGAATTGCATTCATCAAATATTATAATAACCTAGGGGAAAAAATATAATTAAATAAAATAAATAAATTAGACTCTTGAGTTACCAGTAAAGCAGAGCTTTTTTTTATTTTATTTTTATTTTTTTTACCTAGATACCTGTTTGATTTGGTTTGATCTACTGGAATTTGGATTATGCAGGTAAATATCAATATTTCACACAAAATATCGTTCAAAGATCAATACATTTCGTTAGAATTGTTGATCTGCATGAGGAAATTATTTCCAAAAATCAATACACTTCATTAAAATTGCTGATCTGAGTTAGGTGAGGTAATTTATTATTTCCAAGGCAACCCAGACCGCGATTTATCAGACATCAGTCTGAGCCTGAGTGGCGGCCATAACCTAACAGGCACCTACCTTGGTGTGTCCAAACATATAGTCGACCGGCCGTCGATCGACGAGGCGAATCTATGTTGTCGAGGCAGTGTGGACGGTTTTAGACGACATTGATCTACGGCCGGTTGACTATGTGTGGAGTTGTGTGGACACATCTTTACGTACCTATACCTAGATATTTATTTAGGAAGACCTACCTCTGTGGTGATTACTTTGTTAGCGCCATGATGGACTTCAGATCTGAAGGTTGGTGGTATCATCTCATTCTCATTATTTGAAGAACTATAAAATAGATCAATGAGGACGAAAGAGGTTATTAGGTACCTACAGGATATAATAGGAAGCAACTGACAAATGACGAATGTAAAACTGAGAGAGAGAGAAAGGGAAAGAGAGAGGAGGAGGAGGAGGTTTGAAAAAGGAATAGGTTGAAAAGAGAGATAGAGAGGAAGAGAGATAGAGAGAGAGGAGAAGGAGAATGACTGTGAAGAGGAGTAGGAGGAAGAGAGAGAGGGAGAGAGGTCCCTGATATTAATTTAATCATATTAGGAAGTAATGGAGCTTTCCATCTGTCTCTGTCTCTCTCATTCCATCACGTTCTGTACAAGCTCTCTCTCTCTTCTTCCCTCCTTTCCTTCTCTCTCTCTCTCTCTCTCTCTCTTTCTCTCTCTTCTCTACAACATAATAGAGGTTTGTTATAACACGAAAAAATAGAACAAAATAATACAAAATATACCTATTTTAATATAGGTACAGTATACCTACTTATTACATTCATACTGGATATGTAAATGAATTTAGGTAGGTAGGTAGGTACCCTACCTACCTAAATTCTAGAATAGGTTCAGATGATTGTACTAGAAATGTGCACATTTTTGAGCTAAATAGAGTCAACATAGAACAAAATGACTAGATCAACAACAAAAATGTCCTATTCATTTTGTAACAAAGTCAGTTGGGTCGGGTTTGCGTTTTTTGGGTCCTTTGGATGTGTCTATGATTGTATATGG
Source organism: Diaphorina citri (assembly GCF_000475195.1). NCBI lineage: Eukaryota > Metazoa > Arthropoda > Insecta > Hemiptera > Psyllidae > Diaphorina > Diaphorina citri. Next base: position 35,513 of record NW_007379723.1, on the reverse strand, counting down.
TGTACAATGTAGGGTAAGTAAAAGTTCGGTCGAGAATTGAAACCACTGGTTATAATGATGATCAAAAGTGATCGACTTTTGAAAATGTGGAAAAAACCTGTTTTTAATCTTGATCAATAATTAATTACTTAATAAATGATCGATTTAGGGGAGCGAAATAAAAAAAGTTTTCAGTTTTTACCTTCCCCATATTGTATAGAGAGATATAGGAAAGAAGAGGAAAGAAAGAAGGAGGAGGAGGAGGAGGAGGAAAAGAAGGAGAAGAAGGAAATGTAAGAAAGGGGAACGAGAAGGAAATAAAAGGAGGAGGGGTAGGTGACAGGTAACAGGAAGTTACAAAAGAGGAGAAGGAGAAGAAGAGGAAGAAGAAGAAGAAGAAGAAGAAGAAGAAGACGAAGAAGAAGAAGAAGAAGAAGAAGAAGAAGAAGAAGAAGAGAAGGGGAACGAGAAGGAAATAAAAGGAGGAGGGGTAGGTGACAGGTAACAGGAAGTTACAAAAGAGGAGAAGGAGAAGAAGAGGAAGAGGAAGAAGAAGAAGAAGAAGAAGAAGAAGAAGAAGAAGAGGAAGAGGAAGAAGAAGAAGAAAAGGGGAACGAGAAGGAAATAAAAGGAGGAGGGGTAGGTGACAGGTAACAGTAAGTTACAAAAGAGGAGAAGGAGAAGAAGAGGAAGAAGAAGAAGAAGAAGAGGAAGAGGAAGAGGAAGAAGAAGAGGAAGAAGAAGAGGAAGAAGAAGAAGAAGAGGAAGAAGAAGAGGAAGAAGAAGATGAAAAAGAGGAGAAGGAGGGGATGGTGGAAAAGGAGGAGCTGAAGGAGAGGTGGAAAAAGAAGAAAAGAAAGAATTGAAGGATAAGGAAGAGGAGGAGAAAGATGAGGGAAAGGAGAAGAAGACTGTATAGGATATTGAGAAGAGATTTTATTGTGTAAGGTTTTACTTCTTTCTTAAATCTTGTGAAAGCAGTAAAAACTCGGTAATATACTATAGGTAGCTATGTACGTACGTAGGTAGTAGATAGGGAAGTTGGGGGCGAGAAGGAAGGTAGGGTAGGGTGGGGTGGGGTAAGTACGAGCTCTTAAATCTTGTGAAAGCAGTAAAAACTCGGTAATATACTATAGGTAGCTATGTACGTACGTAGGTAGTAGATAGGGAAGTTGGGGGTGAGAAGGGAGGTAGGGTAGGGTGGGGTGGGGTAAGTACGAGCATTATACATGATGGAAAACTTCTTAATAAAAGTTCCTTCAAACGTGAAAGTATATGAGAGAGAAGAAGAGGGAAAGGGAGAGAAAGAGAAGAAGATAGGAATAGAAGAGAGGGGACGGGAAAGAGAAGAAAAGAGGGAGGAAGAGAGAGAGAGAGACCAAAAGGGAGAGAGAGAAGGGCATACTTTGATTCTTTGATGGAAGCTCTGTATTGTATAGGACGGGCGTACAGGTAGGAAATACGATTCTGCCCAATGGGGACTTGAAAATCTTTGAAAGTGTCAACGCATTAATCTTCAGCGCATTTTATTTATCTATGTAAAAAAACTTCACTTGTCTGATGTAATAATTTTTTACAACCAACATAGTACAAATAAATAAATAAATGCCAGCCTAGTTAGCTAGGAAGGTAGCACGTCTACCTTTTAAGTGCTTGGTCCTGAGTTTGTTCTCGGAACAGCTGGCTTTTTCCTATCCTGTCTTCCTTCTCTCTTCGCTTTGGGGACTATTTGTTTTTAGATCTATTGTAGGTACCTCATTGAGTAAAGCTCCAGTCTAAAGATTTTGGAAATTACATACAAAATAGATCGTTCTTTAAGTAACATTACAATGACATCCAAATTCCGCAAAAAATATTTTTTCATGAATATTGCGGAATTCGGATGTGGGATTTACAAAAAGGTCATATTTTGCGGAATTAGTATGCAGCCGCCTTACCTATACTTACTCTGTAGTCATCACAGACCACGGGGGTCCTTGACTTCATTGACCACCTTTATTATTTCCATTTTATTTGGGAACAAAAAACACTCTGATTTGATGGGTCACCATTGTACTCTTGACTTTTTGAGACATTTTTGTGATTCGCGGTTTCCGCGAAAACCGTGAACCGCAAAAATTCGAGTGAGTAGTCGAATATTATACAAGGTCCGCCATAAAGAACAGAAACATTTTTGAAACTGCTCTAACTCAGGAACGGAAAGCAGCAGTGTAAATTTTTTTGTTGACATCCGATTCGCGGACTTCACGAAATTTTTCGTGAATCGCGATATTGTCAAAATATCCGCATCAAAAATTAAAAAATTGCGTTTTTTAATTTTAAACACGCTCTGAGAAAAACGAGGTAAGCATAAATTCTGGGACACCCGGTACATGTATGTTCAAGAGGATTGTACGTATACTCACACATATATCTGAGCGCACGGCAATGCGCCAGGCCAAGTTCCAGTAAGCACGCCTGTGTATCTTTACACGAACTGATTCGGCAGGTTTTTCTCACCTTCATAGATCGGATTCCTCTAAAGATTACCTTTTGAAATTCAGGGCACATATTTAGGTAAAGTATATAAACATACCTTGAAAATTTGAGCTCTTAATACCAAGTACCTAGTTCCGGAGATATAGAGGCGCAAAAATCTAATTTAGCCTTGGTCCCCCCTGAATGTATATGTTAAGGTAAATATATAACACAAGTAAATAAATTGTATGAGTGCAGCAGATACATAGTATATACCTAAGTGAAGTTCTATACCTTTTCAAGGATCATATACCTACTTATACTTACGTTTTATCCGAACCAAAGTTTCCCCGATGAATTTCAGAGCAAATAATTTGTTTAATACCTAAAATATGATTATAGGTTCAGACTTCAGACACATATTATTTATAAAAACGACCTGAAAATGGGTTGGGAGGATTGACAAAGTTTCAACTAAATGGAAATTAATTCATTGAAATAAAAGAAATCCCTTTGATGGTACATCAGGTTGAATAAGGGAAAGAAATAGGTATTCAAACAGTTGGAATTTGAAAGGAATAGGGGGAATAATAATCATATGTAATTGAGTGTGTTGGGAATTATTGAAGGGAAAATATTACGAACTCTGAAAAATATTGGATAGTTAGGTATAATATGTAGGTACAATCGAACACAGAATACCCACCCTACTCGAGAACGATTATTACTTTCTATTACTACAGTATAGCGAGCTATACTAGTAATGAAAGTATTTTTTACCTTACTGTAATAGGGTCGTATAAGCTTAACCCTTTATGGCCGGGGCCACAATTACTTTGAACTCCCGTATACCCGTAAAAAAAGATCGGTTGACGCGCTTTTTTTCGAAATGAAACGACAATGATCATGGGAGCACTCTGGTATACTAGTTACACTATTACTCTACAACTACACACAGTCCAATAGAAAAACTATACCTTCAATTTCTCACCAATCAAATGCAGGTACCTATGCAGGTGCGAGAGAGGAAGTAATGTACAGCAGATATAATTTTGTTCCGATAAGTATTAAGTCGATTAGTCGACACCTAAATCGCAATTTATTAAAACAATATCGATGGAATAAAATCGTTTCGATAACCGATCTCTCGAAACTGGATACAGCTATTAGATAGGTACCTATAGTGTAAAGGAGTACGTACCTACTGTTTTCCTAGGAACCCACATAAGTAAGTAGGCCGGTAGGCCATGAATTCAATGAAAAATGAGACATACCAGGTGAAAACCCAAGGGCATACTATGGCGGGGGAGGACTTACAGGACTTACTATGAGAGACTGGTAGCATGGATTTGAGATAATGCTGTTCAAGTCAATGATGTCAGGCTGGCACCCGCATCCCGAAATACAACATCTAACATGTTCCGGTGAACACCGTTGGGGCGGAAATGAGATATTATTTACATATTTTTACTTTCCTTATGCTATCCTAGGAAGGAAAGTAATGTAATCGGGTCAAATTTTCGATGGTCAGTTTTTAGTGTCAAAACACGTTTTGAGGACTCTAGACTCTAGAGTCTAGAGCCTAAATCCAAAATTTCAGCCATTGGTCTGTGTGTGTGCATGTGTCTGTGTGTCTGTCTGTACCTAAACAAAATATCTCGAGAACGGGAAGAGCTAGAGAGAAAGAGAATTCATGCTGCTTTTAGAGAAATGATTTTCATTAACATTAGTATTTTCCATTGTTGTTATTAATTTTCCTTAATGTATTTTTATTATTTCCTTTATTATTATTTTTTAAAAATTATGCAGGATGTTCTTGAACTTGATTCATAGCTTTTCCCCCACGTGAAAATTGGTCGAAATAGGCATTGAAAATTTGTACATATAGGTATTTTGAGACACAATTAAAATTATGGTTGAAAAATAAAAAGATAAATACATACATACCTAGAAATGAACCAAGAACCCGTTCAAAAAAATTAACCGAAAAAATCGAAAAGTTCAAATATGAAAATGGGTATTTTGACACGAAAATGGGTAATTCGACACTTGCCAACACTGAAAACACCCGCACACATAACCAGTTTTCCTGCTTCGATCTGACCTGAAGAAATAACTGACGGGAAAATCATCATCTCCATCCGATCACAATTCTTCTGACTGAAAATAGGTAGAAATACCTAAGTAGGGTAAGTGTACCAGTTATTGACCCATTAAAAATGAATAATAAAAATAAAACAACCTTTGTCGAGAAATGAAAAGCTCATCCCTCAGAGGGATTTAGCTAAAAGTGTGCAGTATAGACTTCACAGCAAGTCTGTACTGTACAAACATTTTAAAGATCCAAAAAGTTATGAAAAGATCAGCATTCTTAAACGCTAGGTCGCGGTTTTGATTCCCGCTCGGGACGGATTTTATCCTAAACAGATAAGGTTCGTTCTTGGAACGGCTGGCTTTTTCCTATCTTATCTTCCTTCTCTCTTTGCTCTCTTCGCTTTAGGCGATAAGACCTTAGCAGTTACAGTTCCCTTTATCAAACATCTTTTTTTTAACTTTCTTTTGTTAACCTTTGACCTGTGTTTGTGCAGTACAGACTTACGGGCGGTGGATTCACTGAAGGGCCAATAACTGGTACACTTACCCTATCTAACACCTATTTTTGCTGAAAACTATTCTCTGAACACGTGTTTGGAAAACATGGCGGAAATCATATAAAGTCCTTATTTATCTGATTGATCATGTTCATCATATTGATGACACTATTATTAATCACACTAGGTATATTGATTATTGGATCGTAAATGCCCATATTGAGCTGTAAATAACTTGAGTCAATTGGTCATTTGTAAGCTCAACACTGTGCCAATCATTTATTCTGCAAGCATGGAAGAATTTTATTTTATCTCAATAGATATGAACAATTATCTAAGTATGACATAACTCAGAAACATAACTCTGTATTGAAAATCATCACGAAGACACAAAACAATGCGTAGATATTAAGTAACTACCAACGGTGGGTATAATTAGGTAGGTACACCCCAAGAAACGCTAGATTGCTAAACCAAAATCTATTAGAAGGTTTGACAGAGGGAAGTGTAACTGCTAAGGCCTTATCGTTCCGGAATTGAAGAGAGAAGGAACACAGGATAGAAGGGAATCGAGGAGCTGGGTGCAAAAAGGGCAATAAATGAAAATCATCAAACTGAGATATTTCTTTAAAGTTTTCAATTTTTCATCAAAATCCTTGAAAAGCATGTTTTCAAAAAACTCTGGAACTCATCGCAAAAAAAGTTATCACTGCAGTTCAAACACTGGAAGATAGAGCGCACCACGTTCTATTCAAAAAAACCGTTTTATCCCTTTTTGCACCCAGCTCCTCAATCTATGTTGTCGAGGCAGTGTGGACGGTTTAGTCGACATTGATCTACGGCCGGTTGACTAAGTGTGGACTCACCTTTACGTACCTAGGTATACCTAATAGATATTCATTTAGGAAGACCTACCTCTGTGGTGATTACTTTGTTAGCGCGATGATGGACTTCAGATCTGAAGGTTGGTGGTATCATCTCATTCTCATTATTTTAAGAACTATAAAATTGATCAATGGGATCTACTGGAATTTGGATTATGCAGGTCAATATCAATATTTCACACAAAATATCGTTCAAAGATCAATACATTTCGTTAAAATTGTTCATCTGCATGAGGAAATTATTTCCAAAAATCAATACATTTCGTAAAAATTGTTGATCTGAGGTAAGGTGATTTATTATTTCCAAGGCAACCCAGACCGCGATTTGTCAGACATCAGTCTGAGCCTGAGTGGCGGTCTGAGCCTGAGTGGCGGCCATAACCTAACAGGCACCTACCTTGGTGTGTCCAAACATAGTCGACCGGCCGTCGATGGACGAGGTGAATCTATGTTGTCGAGGCAGTGTGGACGGCTGGACGGTTTAGTCGACATTGATCTACGGCCGGTTGACTAAGTGTGAAAGTGTGGACTCACCTTTACGTACCTAGATATACCTAATAGATATTCATTTAGGAAGACCTACCTCTGTGGTGATTACTTTGTTAGCGCCATGATGGACTTCAGATCTGAAGGTTGGTGGTATCATCTCATTCTCATTATTTGAAGAACTATAAAATGGTTCAAATGTTCAATGATGCCAGCCTAGTTAGCTTACTTGGTAGTAAGTCTGCCTCGAATTTTGGGGATTGAGCATTTTGCATTTTCCATTCCGCGGAGTGAGCTATTTTTTCGCCCATTGAGCGAATTCGGGGATTGAGCCTAACAGATAGACCTACAAAGGAAGTAGTTCTTCTCTTTCTTCTTCTCCTTCTCCTTCTTCTTCTCCTTCTTTTTCTTGTTTCACATTGCCTCTGTCCTCACCTACTAAAAGATTTTCGGTTTAAAATCGGCCTTTTTTTTCGAAGTCAACCCTGTAGCGGTCAATAAAAACATGGTGGACTATACATACATACATAATATGTAGGTAGTGGGGTACATATACATAATATTATGTAATTACATAGGAAGCTAAACGTCGCCACATCTCTCTCTCTCTCTCTCTCTCTCTCTCTCTCTCTCTCTCTCTCTTTCTCTCTCGCCCGCTCACTCCCCTTTTAAACAAACAGGAAAAAATAATTAATTGAAAAGAGTGAGAAGTCAAACTAGAGCACGTGTAAGACAGAGAGCGAGAAACATAGAGAAAAAGAGAGAGAGAGAGAGAGAGAGAGAGAGGGAGAGAGAGATGTTAGGAAAAAAAGAAAGAGAGAAAGGAGGATAGAAAGACACAGACAGAGAGAGAGTGTATGTATGTGTAGAGGGAGAAGGAGAGAGAGGGAGGGAGAGAAAGAGAGGACATTGTGGAGTCGCCCAGACTATTTATTTTATTCTTGTTTGAATGGCTTCATTAATGAAATTTGAATTGCATTCATCAAATATTATAATAACCTAGGGGAAAAAATATAAAAATTAAATAAAATAATTAAATTAGACTCTTGAGTTACCAGTAAAGCAGAGCTTTTTTTATTTTATTTTTATTTTTTTACCTAGATACCTGTTTGATTTGGTTTGATCTACTGGAATTTGGATTATGCAGGTCAATATCAATATTTCACACAAAATATCGTTCAAAGATCAATACATTTCGTTAAAATTGTTGATCTGAATGAGGAAATTATTTCCAAAAATCAATACATTTCGTTAAAATTGTTGATCTGAGGTAAGGTAATTTATTATTTCCAAGGCAACCCAGACCGCGATTTGTCAGACATCAGTCTGAGCCTGAGTGGCAGGCATAACCTAACAGGCACCTACCTTGGTGTGTCCAAACATAGTCGACCGGCCGTCGATGTCGATCAACGAGGTGAATCGAGGAGTTGGGTGCAAAAAGGGCAATAAATGAAAATCATCAAACTGAGATATTTAACTTTAAAGTTTTCAATTTTTCATCAAAATCCTTGAAAAGCATGTTTTCAAAAAACTCTGTAACTCATCGCAAAAAAAGTTATCACTGCAGTTCAAACACTGGAAGATAGAGCGCACCACGTTCTATTCAAAAAAACAGTTTTATCCCTTTTTGCACCCAGCTCCTCAATCTATGTTGTCGAGGCAGTGTGGACGGCTGGACGGTTTAGTCGGCCTACCAAAAGATAAACCCTACCTACTCAAAGGTACAGGTACCTACAAAGGTAACTAACTACCTATATTAAGATGGATATACATTTATTTTATACATAGGTAACTAGGTATCTAACTTTTATTTCGTTTTCATTAGACTGTACAATATTCGACGAGATTTCGTTAAAATGTTCTACAGAACTAGGTCAAGTGTTCTTGTTATTTCTCAAATTTTACCAAGTTATATCACACTGAACTTGTTCCAAATTTAAAACACCTTAAAACTTCTTGAAAACACTTTTGATTTCAATTTTAATTGCCTTTACCTTCAAATTTGGAGTTTAGAGACGAGGTATAGGTATAAATGATAGGTAGGTATTTTGTAAAATCCTGACATTATCTCTTGTTAAACTGTTTGCTTTCATACGGGGACCGTAGATATGTTAGGCTCAATCCCCGATGTTTTCAAAACGCACAATCCGTGGTCTGGCATTTCGTGTTTTCACTCCGCGGAGTGAGCAGTTTAGCCTTCGTTCTCTTGGCGCTCAATGGCCGATTTCGGCAATATTTAGCTTTTGCATAAATCCAGTCCGCGGACTGAGCTATTTACAGTTGCTCAATTGCCGAATTTTGGGGGTTGAGCATTTTGCATTTTTCATTCCGCGGAGTGAGCTATATTTTCGCCCATTGAGCGAATTCGGGGATTGAGCCTAACAGAGATGTACCTACAAAGGAAGTAGTTCTTCTCTTTTTTCTTCTTCTTCTTCTTCTTCTCCTTCTTCTTCTCCTTCTTCTTCTTCTCCTTCCCCTTCTCCTTCTCCTTCTCCTCAGTTCTTCTCCTTCTTTTTCTTGTTTCACATTGCTTCTGTCCTCACCTACAAAGATTTTCGGTTTAAAATCGGCCTTTTTTTTCGAAGTCAACCCTGTACCCTGTATTTTTATCTCAATGTACTTGGCTATGTATTGATGGAGGGTTTAAATATACCCCGTGTATTATGTACACAAGTTTTTTACATGCTTCTCTCTCCACACAAGTATATGTATATTGTATAATCGATCAAGGAACACTCCATAGGGCGGGAGGGTGGGGGTGTCTCTATTAGAAATATCGTACAGTGTTAATGTTCCTACGTCCTACCATAACTTGTACGGTAGAGCTGTATACATTCATGGAAATATCGTACGGAAAACATGTAATATATGTACTTGTACAAATATTATGGGCATGGAAATATGGTACCCTAATCTAATACTGTAGAGCTGTATACATTCATGGAAATATCGTACGGAAAACATGTAATATATGTACTTGTACAAATATTATGGGCATGGAAATATGGTAGATACCCTAATACACATAAAGTGTACAATACTTTGTACAATGTAATTTTGATACCTAATACCTATGTTTAAATACTCGTAGAAATATAGTAGGTTCGTTAGTAGAATGTTCCTAACTTATACAAAATAGTACCCCACATGTAGTGCATAGAAAATTATAAAAAAATATCGTACTGTGTACATTATTATTGTGAATAATTAGAAATATTATATAGAATTACATAGAAATATCGTACGGTAAAGTAACATAGAAAGGGGATTTTTTTCTATTTCAGATGAAGTGGTGTAGTGGTCAAGGCGCTCGCCTGGTAAACAGGAGGGCGTGGGTTCAATCCCAGCCGAGGTATGGAATTTTATCCTCAATATAAAATTTGAGAATTTGACCACACTAATAGTAGTAGCCAGCTACTGGAGTAAAGGGACTTTTCAGTCCTATGCGAGCAGTTTAAATAAGCACTAAGCACTATTTCATTATAGTGATTTAGTATTAGTGGTCCGTATTGCCCTCTATTCTCTCCCTCGACAATCCTCGAAAATCCTCTATTGCTCGATTCGCTGATATCTCTCTCTCTCTCTCTCTCTCTCTCTCTCTCTCTCTCTCTCTCTCTCTCTCTCTCTCAAATCCTTTTGAACCTTATATCTCTACCTTAACGTTGCTTTTGCTCTCTTTCTCCTTCCTCTTATTTCCAGTCTCTCCGTCCTCTTAGAGATAAGAATGCATTAAATTCTACTTAGGTACGAACCACTTTTGGTATTGAACCAAGGTACCTGCCTACCTACCAAAAGATAAACCCTACCTACTCAAAGGTACAGGTACCTACAAAGGTAACTAACTACCTATATTAAGATGGATATACATTTATACATAGGTAACTAGGTATCTAACTTTTATTTCGTTTTCATTAGACTGTACAATATTCGACGAGATTTCGTTAAAATATTCTACAGAACTAGGTCAAGTGTTGTTATTTCTCAAGTTTTACCAAGTTATATCACACTGAACTTGTTCCAAATTTAAAACACCTTAAAATTTCTTGAAAACTCTTTTGATTTCAATTTTTTAATTGCCTTTACCTTCAAATTTGTGAGTTTAGAGACGAGGTATAGGTAAATGATAGGTAGGTATTTTGAGAAATACCGACATTATCTCTTGTTAAACTGTCTGCTTTCATACGGGGACGGTAGATAAGTAGATATGTTAGGCTCAATCCCCGATGTTTTCAAAACGCACAATCCGCGGTCTGACATTTCGTGTTTTCGTTTTCACTCCGCGGAGTGAGCAGTTTAGCCTTCGTTCTCTTGGCGCTCAATGGCCGATTTCGGCAATTTAGCTTTTGCAAAAATCCAGTCCGCGGACTGAGCTATTTACAGTTGCTCAATTGCCGAATTTTGAGAGGGGTAAATTGACTCAAGTTAGGGAAGATAGGGGTAAATTGACTCAAGTTAGGGAAGAGAGGGGTAAATTGACTCAAGTTAGGGGAGAGAGGGGTAAATTGACTCAAGTTAGGGAAGATAGGGGTAAATTGACTCAAGTTAGGGAAGAGAGGGGTAAATTGACTCAAGTTAGGGAAGATATTAGTGGTTCGTTTTTTGAAGAATAAAGTCCAATAAAAGCTTGAAAGGAGAAAATGGTTTGAGAATTGCTAGTGTTGTTGGGAGATGGTTGGGAAGAGCTTATAGAGTGGAGACTGTGGAGATATATCATGGAGGTGGAGATATGGTGTAGGAGGAGTGGAAGAGGATGGAAATGATGGGAGAGATGGAGGAGGAGGAGATAGGATGGAGATGATAGGAGAGGGGAGGGGAAGGGAGGAGAACTAAAGTAGAAGTTTAGACAAGTTAGGGGAATGAAAAGAGAAGTTTAGACAAGTTAGGGGAATGAAAAGAGAACTAAAGTGAAAGATGTGAGGAGACTTTGGGAATTTATTGTGTACAGGGTGACCAAAAAGTTACAACATTATTTGTGGTGAATCTCGCTAGTTAAATTGAATTATGAACTACCTAGTAATTAAACAGATACCTATCTCGTTAATTTTTGGGAAGGCAGTCTCTGGGAAGTTAATTTTTCATTCATTTTGTATGAGTGCCCGACAATATTTGCAGGTATGCAGTCTGCAAAACACATATCCTTCCTCGGGAGGAGATAGGATGGAGATGATAGGAGAGGGGAGGGGAAGGGAGGAGAACTAAAGTGAAAGATGTGAGGAGACTTTGGAAATTTATTGTGTACAGGGTGACCACAAAGTTACAACATTATTTGTGGTGAATCTCCCTAGTTAAATTGAATTATGAACTAGTAATAAAACAGACATCTCAAAGACACCTGGGCAGTTAATTTTTGGGAAGGCAGTCTATGGGAAGTTAATTTTTCATTCATTTTGTATGAGTGCCCGACAATATTTGCAGGTATGCAATCTGCAAAACACTTATTTCACTTAGCCATTATTCCAATTATTTCATTAGTGGTCCGTATTGCCCTCTATTCTCTCCCTCCACAATCCTCGAAAATCCTCTATTGCTCTATTCGCTGATTTCTCTCTCTCTCTCTCTCTCTCTCTCTTTCCCTCTCTCTCTCTCTCTCTCTCTCTCTCTCTCTCTCTCTCTCTCTCTCTCTCTCTCTCTCTCTCTCTCTCAAATCTTCTTGAACCTTAATCTCTCTACCTTCCTTAACGTTGCTTTTGCTCTCCTTCCACTTACTTCCAGTCTCTCCATCCTCTTATCCACAAAATAAGAATGCATTAAATTCCACTTAGGTACGAACCACTTTTGATATTGAACCAAGATATACATTTGTACATAGGTAACTATAGGTACCTACCTAACTTTTATTTCGTTTTCATTAGCCTGTACAAATAAATAAATATTCGACGAGATTTTGTTTAAATATTCTACAGAACTAGGTCAAGTAGTGTTCTTGTTATTTCTCAAGTTTTACCAAGTTATATCACACCAAACTTGTTCCAAATTTAAAACACCTTAAAACTTCTTGAAAACTCTTTTGATTTCAATTTTAATTGCCTTTACCTTCAAATTTGTGAGTTTAGAGACGAGGTATTGGTAAATGATAGGTATTTTGAGAAATCCTGACATTATCTCTTGTTAAACTGTCTGCTTTCATACGGAAACCGTAGATATGTTAGGCTCAATCCCCGATGTTTTCAAAACGCACAATCCGCGATCTGACATTTCGTGTTTTTCACTCCGCGGAGTGAGCAGTTTAGCCTTCGTTCTCTTGGATCTCAATGGCCGATTTCGGCAATTTAGCTTTTACATAAATCCAGTCCGCGGACTGAGCTATTTACAGTTGCTCAATTGCCGAATTTCGGGGATTGAGCATTTTGCATTTTCCATTCCGCGGAGTGAGCTATTTTTTCGCCCATTGAGCGAATTCGGGGATTGAGCCTTAACAGATAGACCTACAAAGGAAGTAGTTCTTCTCTTTCTTCTTCTTCTTCTTCTTCTTCTTCTTCTCCTTCTTCTTCTCCTTCTCCTTCTCCTTTTCCTTCTCCTCAGTTCTTCTCCTTCTTTTTCTTGTTTCACATTGCCTCTGTCCTCACCAGAAGCAATATTCTCTTACTTTGTTTGGAGAGAGAGAGAGAGAGAGAGAGAGAGGGGGAGGGGGGAGAAATTGCAAACATGTTTTCTTTTTTTTTTTCGCTTTTTCTTGCTCTTTGTCTTCCTCTACCTCTACTTCGTCTTCTCATTCTTCTTCTTCTTCTTCTTCCTCATCCTCATCCTCCTCTTTCTTCTTCTTCCTCTCTTTCCTCTTCTTCTTTTTCCATTCACAATTTTTCCTCCATTTTCCATCATCGTCCATTTTTAACTCTCTCCATCTTTCAACTTTCAGCTCTGCTTTTTTTACCTTTCAGAGATACCTTTCAGAGAAATTTCAGTGAATTTGATCAAAAATCCACCGTTGGCATTTTCATAACTAGACAGCTTTGATACACCCTTGCACATGCCATTCGACGAAGAAATTGAAGGAGAGAAGAAAAAGAAAAGAAGGAAAAAGAAGAAGGAGGAGGAAGAGGAGGAGAAGAAGAAGAAAAAAAAGGAGGAGGAGGATCAGAAAGTAAAGGAAGAAACATGAATTTCTCTGAAAGAGCAAACCAAAGTTTCTAATCAATTGGGAGTAATTTTTAACCCCTCACGTCACATTAAATTCGCCACTGGCCAAGTTCTATAACGTCCCAGAGTTCCCCCCTTTACCACACGTGGATTCGACTTTGGTTCTATAAGTTACCACACATTTACACAAGAAGAGTAGAGCTAATGTAGAAGGAAGGTCCCACATTGACGTCTTTTTTTTATATCAGTACTTTTTTGTGGAGGGTAACTCTTGACGTTAATTTTTTAACACGAAGTGTTTTTTTTTTGGGGGGGGGGATATCATTATTTTTTGCTGTATGTACTTACCTACCTACCTAAGTTCATAGACATTTAGAAAAATAAATGAACCTAATTTTTAAATACCGTACCCTACCCACGTAGTTGCTTCAGAAGTAAGCATATTCAGTATTTAGGTAGGTAGGTAGGTATGTGCCAACTCAGATTTCAGAGTCTTGAATGGTTAATGGGGAATATTTAACCCCTCTTGTCCCCGGTGGATTCGGCACTGGTCAAGTTACCACACATCTACACAAGTTGTTTTGACGGGTGATATATGGGCTGTAAGTCAGGTGTGCGGCCTGATGTGAGTAATAAACTAATAAATTAGGGGGTTTAACAAACTGGACTCGAAAGGGGAAGTTTAGTCAAGTTAGGGGAAAGAAAAGGGAAGTTTAGACAAGTTAGGGGAATGAAAAGAGAAGTTTAGACAAGTTTGGGGAAAGAAAGGGGAAGTTTAGACAAGAAAGGGGAAAGAAAGGAGAAGTTTGGACAAGTTAGGGGAAAGAAAGGAGAAGTTTAGACAAGAAAGGGGAAAGAAAGGGGAAGTTTAGACAAGTTAGGGGAAAGAAAGGGGAAGTTTAGACAAGTTAGGGGAAAGAAAGGGGAAGTTTAGACAAGTTAGGGGAAAGAAAGGGGAAGTTTAGACAAGTTAGGGGAAAGAAAGGGGAAGTTTAGACAAGTTAGGGGAAAGAAAGGGGAAGTTTAGACAAGTTAGGGGAAAGAAAGGGGAAGTTTAGACAAGTTAGGGGAAAGAAAGGGGAAGTTTAGACAAGTTAGGGGAAAGAAAGGGGAAGTTTAGACAAGTTAGGGGAAAGAAAGAGGAAGTTTAGACAAGTTAGGGGAAAGAGAGAGGAAGTTTAGACAAGTTAGGGGAAAGAAAGGGGAAGTTTAGACAAGTTAGAGGGAAAGAAAGGGGAAGTTTAGTCAAGTTAGGGGAAAGAAAGGGGAAGTTTAGACAAGTTAGGGGAAAGAAAGGGGAAGTTTAGACAAGTTAGGGGAAAGAAAGGGGAAGTTTAGACAAGTTAGGGGAAAGAAAGGGGAAGTTTAGACAAGTTAGGGGAAAGAAAGGGGAAGTTTAGACAAGTTAGGGGAAAGAAAGGGGAAGTTTAGACAAGTTAGGGGAAAGAAAGGGGAAGTTTAGACAAGTTAGGGGAAAGAAAGGGGAAGTTTAGACAAGTTAGGGGAAAGAAAGGGGAAGTTTAGACAAGTTAGGGGAAAGAAAGGGGAAGTTTAGACAAGTTAGGGGAAAGAAAGGGGAAGTTTAGACAAGTTAGGGGAAAGAAAGGGGAAGTTTAGACAAGTTAGGGGAAAGAAAGGGGAAGTTTAGACAAGTTAGGGGAAAGAAAGGGGAAGTTTAGACAAGTTAGGGGAAAGAAAGGGGAAGTTTAGACAAGTTAGGGGAAAGAAAGGGGAAGTTTAGACAAGTTAGGGGAAAGAAAGGGGAAGTTTAGACAAGTTAGGGGAAAGAAAGGGGAAGTTTAGACAAGTTAGGGGAAAGAAAGGGGAAGTTTAGACAAGTTAGGGGAA
>NW_007379723.1:2548-20151 GCF_000475195.1 Diaphorina citri | reverse complement strand
TACACGACGCTCTTCCGATCTTTACACAGAAATATCGTACGGTAAAGTAACATAGAAAGGGGATTTTTTTTCTATTTCAGATGAAGTTAGGTATTTCCTGGTACAATTTTTCCTCCATTTTCCATCATCGTCCATTTTTAACTCTCTCCATCTTTCAACTTTCAGCTCTGCTTTTTTTACCTTTCAGAGAAATTTCAGTGAATTTGATCAAAAATCCACCGTTGGCATTTTCATAACTAGACAGCTTTGATACACCCTTGCACATGCCATTCGACGAAGAAATTGAAGGAGGAGAAAGAAAAGAAGGAGGAGAAAGAAAAGAAGGAGGAGAAGAAAAAGAATGAGGAGAAGAAGACGAAGATGAAAAAGATGATAAAGTAGAAGCAGCAGGAGGAGAAGAAAAAGAAAAGAAGGAAAAAGAAGAAGGAGGAGGAAGAGGAGGAGAAGAAGAAAAAGGAGGAGGAGGATCAGAAGGTAAAGGAAGAAACATGAATTTCTCTGAGCAACCCAAAGTTTCTAATCAATTGGGAGTAATTTTCAACCCCTCCCGTCATATTAAATTCGCCACTGGCCAAGTTCTATAACGTCCCAGAGTTCCCCCTTTACCACACGTGGATTCGACTTTGGTTCTATAAGTTACCACACATTTACACAAGTTGTTTTAATGGGGAATATTTAACCCCTCTTGTCCCCGGTGGATTCGGCACTGGTCAAGTTACCATTACCACACATTCTTACCACACATTTACACAAGTTGTTTTAATGGGGAATATTTAACCCCTCTTGTCCCCGGTGGATTCGGCACTGGTCAAGTTACCAACACTGAGAAAAAAACTAGGGTGCAGAAAGCCCAATCGAGTGACTGGGTTCCGGAACTCTATATCGGGGAGCTCGACACTATAGGTACTCGTAATATAGCATTCCAACAACTTAAATCAGTAGGGGAAGTAACCCAATGATAGAGTTCTTCCACCCTAACTTAAATGTGGTACCCTATCACTTTTTTTTCTTTTGAGGGTAGGGGAAATGTAAATGGAGAGGAGGGGGGCAATGTGAACAGAGAAGTAGGAGAAATGTGGACAGGAGGGGAGGGGAAAAGGACATCAGGAGCAAAGTAAAGGAGAAAGAGGTGCAATGGAGGAGAAGGAGGCTGTCATATTGTAATTGAATTTCGAGGGGCTTTGTTTTCTCAGATGATAACACTCCAGGCTCACACAACACTTACTCTAAACTTGAGAAATTGTAATGAGTCAACTATGTATAGTGGTTTGGGCATTAGTGCTCCCAAATGGGGAGCACAAATGTCCAAAATCTAATGAAAAAATTTCTTCAATGTAGTTCCTACTTGTTGAAGATTCTTTTCTTTTTTTTTTTAATAGGTTTGATAGAGGAAACTATAATGACGAAGGTCTTTTCTTCCCGAAGTTGAAGAGAAGAAGGACAGGATAGGAGAAAGCAGTCCTTCCGAAAACAAACCTTATCTGTTCAGGATAATGTTCGCCCCTTTGGGTTGTAACTCAAAACTCCCAGTGTTTGTCCAATGGGGAAGCATTCTAATAATTAATGTCCACGGCACTCCCTCCTTAAATCTCAATTCTTAGTAGAGAGAGAGAGAGAGAGAGAGAGAGAGAGTTACCACACATTTACACAAGTTGTTTTAATGGGGAATATTTAACCCCTCTTGTCACCGGTGGATTCGGCACTGGTCAAGTTACCACACATCTACACAAGTTGTTTTGACGGATGATATATGGGCTGTAAGTCAGGTGTGCGGCCTGATGTGAGTAATAAAGTAATAAACTAGGGGGTTTAACAAACTGGACTCGAAAGGGGAAGTTTAGTCAAGTTAGGGGAAAGAAAGGGGAAGTTTAGACAAGTTAGGGGAAAGAAAAGAGAAGTTTAGACAAGTTAGGGGAATGCAAGGAGAAGTTTAGACAAGTTAGGGGAATGCAAGGGGAAGTTTAGACAAGTTAGGTGAAAGAAGGGCGAAGTTGACTCGAGTTAGGGGAAAGAAAGGTTAAGTTTGGACAAGTTAGGGGAAAGAAGAAAAGGGAAGTTTAGACAAGTTAGGGGAATGAAAAGAGAAGTTTAGACAAGTTAGGGGAATGAAAAGAGAAGTTTAGACAAGTTAGGGGAGTGAAAAGAGATAAAAAAAAAAAAAAAAAAAAAAAAAATAGCTATTATCTCTATTTCAGAAAGTTAGGGTACCGGGGTATCTATTTCATAATGGGTTGAATGTATTGGGCAGGCCTGTAGCCAAGATTTTGTCTATGGGGTGGGGCGAGAGTCCAAATAGTGTTATAGAAAGGAGGGATTCTCCCCTCCTTGCTTTCGGTGTCTGACCTAAAATAAGGGATTCGTAGAAGCTCAACCCATCCCTTAGGGCTGTCCGCCCCTACATCGAAGCCTCTGAGTGGGCTTCTTGTGTACCGAAGTTAAGCGGACTATGACGGAGAAAAACCACGAAAGGGGGTTGGGGCGGGCCCCTTCGGCCACTAAATGCGGCCCTGACGGTAGCTATATCTCTATTTTTAGGGGAATGCAAGGGGAAGTTTAGACAAGTTAGGGGAAAGAAAGGGGAAGTTTAGACAAGTTAGGGGAAAGAAAGGAGAAGTTTAGACAAGTTAGGGGAAAGAAAGGGGAAGTTTAGACAAGTTAGGGGAAAGAAAGGGGAAGTTTAGTCAAGTTAGGGGAAAGAGAGGGGAAGTTTAGTCAAGTTAGGGGAAAGAAAGGGGAAGTTTAGACAAATTAGAGGAAAGAAAGGGGAAGTTTAGTCAAGTTAGGGGAAAGAGAGGGGAAGTTTAGACAAGTTAGAGGAAAGAAAGGGGAAGTTTAGTCAAGTTAGGGGAAAGAAAGGGGAAGTTTAGACAAATTAGAGGAAAGAAAGGGGAAGTTTAGACAAGTTAGGGAAAGAAAGGGGAAGTTTGGACAAGTTAGGTGAAAGAAAGGGGAAGTTTGGACAAGTTAGGGGAAAGAAAGGAGAAGTTTTGACAAGTTAGGGGAATGCAAGGGGAAGTTTAGACAAGTTAGGGGAATGCAAGGGGAAGTTTAGACAAGTTAGGTGAAAGAAGGGCGAAGTGGACTCGAGTTAGGGGAAAGAAAGGTTAAGTTTGGACAAGTTAGGGGAAAGAAGAAGAGGGAAGTTTAGACAAGTTAGGGGAAAAGGAGGGAACTCGAGTTGTACATTTTTCGTTCGAAATTTCCCCTTGTGCCATCTTAGATTTGATGTTTAGTCCAGGGGCTATTACGCCAAAAGAGGGGAAATGAGCTTGAGAAGAGGGGAAATTCCGAACGGAAAATACAACTAAACCGGTCTCATATGTAAGGGGAAAGAGGGAGGTAACACGAGTCTTGTTAGGGGAGAAAAAGGGTAACAGGAGCCAAAGTAGGGGAAAGAAAAGGCATCAGGACCAAACTAACCAAACCTAAAGAGAAAGTTGTGGGAAAGAATGGAATGGAGGGGAAAGGATTAAATAAACTCAAGTTAGGGGGAGAGAGGAGAGAGGGAAAATTGACCCAGTTTAGGGGAAAGAGAGGCGCAGAGGCGACTTCAGGACCAAACTAATAGAGAAAAGGAGCTACTGAAATTGAGGCGACCCTAGATAATCTACTCAAGTCAGAAGAGAGGGGACTTTGACTCGAATTAGGTGTAAGGGGGGCAAGACTGGAGGGGAAGGGAGTAGCTGAAATCAAGTTAGGGAAGAGAGGGGTAAATTGACTCAAGTTAGGGAAGAGAGGGGTAAATTGACTCAAGTTAGGGAAGAGAGGGGTAAATTGACTCAAGTTAGGGAAGATAGGGGTAAATTGACTCAAGTTATGGAAGAGAGGGGTAAATTGACTCAAGTTAGGGGAGAGAGGGGTATGGTAGTTTTGTTTTCTTTGAGAAAGAGTGAAAGAGAAAGGGGGGAGAGAGACAGAGAGAGAGAGAGAGAAAATAACTCAAAGTTTTTACTTGAGAAAACTTGGAAACTTTCACTTGGTAGTTTTGTTTTCTTTGAGAAAGAGTGAAAGAGAAAGGGGGGAGAGAGACAGAGAGAGAGAGAGAGAAAATAACTCAAAGTTTTTACTTGAGAAAACTTGGAAACTTTCACTTGGTAGTTTTGTTTTCTTTGAGAAAGAGTGAAAGAGAAAGGGGGGAGAGAGACAGAGAGAGAGAGAGAGAAAATAACTCAAAGTTTTTACTTGAGAAAACTTGGAAACTTTCACTTGGTAGTTTTGTTTTCTTTGAGAAAGAGTGAAAGAGAAAGGGGGGAGAGAGACAGAGAGAGAGAGAGAGAAAATAACTCAAAGTTTTTACTTGAGAAAACTTGGAAACTTTCACTTGGTAGTTTTGTTTTCTTTGAGAAAGAGTGAAAGAGAAAGGGGGGAGAGAGACAGAGAGAGAGAGAGAGAAAATAACTCAAAGTTTTTACTTGAGAAAACTTGGAAACTTTCACTTGGTAGTTTTGTTTTCTTTGAGAAAGAGTGAAAGAGAAAGGGGGGAGAGAGACAGAGAGAGAGAGAGAGAAAATAACTCAAAGTTTTTACTTGAGAAAACTTGGAAACTTTCACTTGGTAGTTTTGTTTTCTTTGAGAAAGAGTGAAAGAGAAAGGGGAGAGAGAGAGAGAGAGAGAGAGAGAGAAAATAACTCAAAGTTTTTACTTGAGAAAACTTGGAAACTTTCACTTGGTAGTTTTGTTTTCTTTGAGAAAGAGTGAAAGAGAAAGGGGATAGAGAGGAGAGGGGAACACGCTTTCGAAATGATACCTGTGTAGGTTTCAATGAAATACCGCTGTGTGTGATGGTATCTACCTATGTATGTGAGTGCCTATGTAGTATGTAGCTTTGTATGTGCGATAATAGAAGACGCACCATGGTTTTCATACGAGTTAGTCCGGGAGAATAGGTAACGTTGTCGTCCTGACTGCTTAATTCTTGAATAATGACGTGAAATTGTTCCATTACAACATATCTAAATATTATGTAACTTTCATCAGCAGATGATTTCTTTAAAAGTGATCACAGATTCACAGAGCAAGGTAAAACTAGACCCTTGATAAAATAAACGGTCAAACTTTTTTGACTTGGCGGGGCGGAGCGCTACCGCGCTCCTTAATTATTCTTCTTCCTCGCCTTTTCCCGTGTTCAGACGGGGTCGGCGTTTTTCACCAGCCTCTGAATCAGCCCTAGCTAGGGTGATTGCTTTGGCCCAATATTTGCTTGTATGATTGGTTTACTTATTGACATCTCCACTAATATGAGTGGAGACGTTAAAAATTTCAAGCAAGTAGGTATACTTATCTAACCAGAAAGAAAACAGGGGCTCCAGATTTGAACTCTCCCTGAGCTAATGTTGACTCCATGCCAACAATCATAGATCAAACATGACTAGAAAAGAAACACTATACCGAAGATGTTTTACTTTCAAGTGTTACTGTTGCCAAGTTTCCTCTCTTGTCGTTTTCACGAAACAGAAAGAAAATGAAAACATTTGAGCTCTTAAACTTGTGAGAATACCAGACGATGACTGTGGAGATAAGTAAATACAGATATGTACAATATTCTACATAGAAGATAAGTAAATAAATATACAGATAATAAAATATGTACAATATTGTACATAAAAGATAAGTAAATACAGATACATAGAAATAAATAAGTTAAAACAAACAAGCTATCCATATTGTTACTATGTAAGTAAGTAGGTAGTAGCTAGGTACATACTTGAATAAATCTGTAGAGGTAATTTCTGTCGATCTCACTGCTATTCACATTCACTAGGTACAAAATAATAAATTCATAATTTTATTATTATTATTACTATGATTATATTTTTTATTCATTTTACTCATTCTCCCTCCCTCTCTCTCTCCCTCCCTCTCCTTCACTCTCTCTCTCACACTCACTCTCTCTCCCTCTCTTATAGCATGATTTATCTATCTCTCTTCATTCACATTATAGTAGTAGGTATAAGAGAGAGACAGAGGGGATGGATGATAATTTTTATAATGAACAAAACCTTCAACAATAGAGAGATATAGGGAACAATAGATATAGGAGGAGAGAGAAGGAAGGGGAGAGAGAGAGATAGATAGAGAGAAAGGTATGAGAGAGAGAGAGAGAAGGAAATGAGGGTTGAGGGGTATAGGGTATAGGTAACATTCCTTAATATATTTTTTCCTCATTCTCTCTCTCTCTCTCTCTTTCTTTCTCTCTCTCTCTCTCTCTCTCTCTCTCTTTCTCTGTATTATCTGAAGTGACCTCACCTGAGAGGAAATGATGAGTGCGATGCTATAGACAAGGATAGAAGATATAGATAAATAGTTGTCAAGCTCTTCCTTCATTTCTGTATCTCGCAATCTAGGTTTTCCTTCTCACATTTTCTCTTTTTCCAGTGGCGTAGGAAAAGATTGACGAAAAAAAAGCTCCTGGAGGAAGAAGAAATGAAGAATGTCTTGGGACTCTTGATGGGTAACCAACTTGAGTTTCATACAATTGGTCCGAAAAGCAGCAGCGCGGGAGGATAGCACCATCAGTAAAACTCTACATCTCACTTAGAACGAGCCCAGAAGACTAGGACCGCGAAAAAGATGGATTGATGGGATTACCAAATGGTTCAACATCAGAAAACCCAAGAGGAACCGCAGAGAGCTGGATCGAATTCGCCCAGAACCGAGAACTCTGGAGAAGGCTGGTTCATGGAGGTCTTGGGCCCTCGCGACCTGTGAGAACTCGGCAGTAAGTAAGTAATGTCAAAATAGCCACGATGATCGCTCACATCCTGATCCTGCCCAACCTCGTAACTCCACAACTCCACCTCAACATTCTTATTTCTGCGACTTCCAATCTCTTCTCATCTACCTTCTTCATCGCCCACGTACCCACGTTTCTGCCCCATACATGATTGCCAGTCTCACCACTGTACACTTTTCCCTCAAGTCCATTCTATTGTCACACAATACTCCTCTTTATTCTGCCATCACCATTCGACCACAGCTGAAGCTAAAACAACAACAACAACAACAATAATACAGTCTCCTTTTTGCTGTCTACCTATAAAAAAGTTCCCCTCTTTTAAAATTTCAACACACGCCACTGCCTTTTCTTTGGTGTTGAACACGGCTGCAGGGAACTTTGAAGAATTGCTAAGATTTAATGTGGGGAAAAATGTAAAAAGAAGAAAAGATAGATAGAAGTGGCGTTGGTGTAAGGTAAGTGCCCATAATGCTAAAGGATGCACATGGCAAATTTGTAAATGGATTAAAAGATCCCCTGGGACTCTTTTGCTGAAAGAGGGATGCTGCTGAATTTAACAACATTTTACATGAAATGAGGCACACGTGTTTAGGGTGTTTTGCACATGGCAAATTTGTAAATGGATTAAAAGATCCCCTGGGACTCTTTTGCTGAAAGAGGGATGCTGCTGAATTTAACAACATTTTACGCGAAATGAGGCACACGTGTTTAGGGTGTTTGGTGTTTCCCCATTTATGTAATAGACCACACGGGTCCTTTTAGATTCTAAAATCGAAGAGTCCTCTAGGAATTAAAGGTGCGTCCACACATAGTCGACCGGGCGTCGATCGATGTCGACTGAACTGTCCACACCGCCTGGACAACATAGATTCACCTTGTCGATGGACAAAAATGTTTGGATACACCTTAATGGTGTATTTGGGGTTGCCGCATTTTGCGCGTGGAACGCACAACTCGTGAGAATTCGTCCACCCGAGTTTGCGAATCCTGGATTCAGAGATGTGTGTAGAACCCAGGCATTAGCCTTTGCTTTGAGTCAGATATTGATTGGAAGTATTAGGAGATTAGGTTAGCCCAGGGGTTCTCAACCTTTTAGGCTTAAATTAGTACATTGAACAGTCATTTAATTTCAAACGGATCCTTGTTGTGGTTTGTCCTTAATATAACATATGACTGCGTACCACCTAAAATGTATCCGCGTACCACCAGTGGTACGCGTACCACCGGTTGAGAACCTCTGGGTTAGCCTAACCATGTACTTGCACGTATTGATGACAAATTAATAAGCCCTCCCCTCATCCCCAATTCCCCACTTCTTTCTCATGTCCTCTTCGACTAGTCCTCTTAGGTTCAATAATTCCATATCTTCTCCTCCTAATACTTCTCCTTCTCCTCTTCCCTTCCTATCCTTCCTTCCCCTTCTCCTCCTCCGCCTGGCCCTTCCCCTCACAAATGAAGGAGGACGCCCAAGATCGAGAAAAGTGGAGAACGTCGTGTTGAAACCTGTCCTAGGACAGATCTACATCTATATATATGTGTTGGCATTTTTCTAATCTACCTACACTACATCTTTCACTTCAGTTTTAAAACCTGACAAAAGAAAAACTACGCCTACGAAAATGATTAAGAAAAAGGGAAAGAAGGAGACTACGATGAAGAAGAAGAAGAAGAAGAAACAAGAAGAGGAGGCGAACTTTTCTAATCTACCTACACTACATCTTTCACTTCAGTTTTAAAACCTGACAAAAGAAAAACTACGCCTACGAAAATGATTAAGAAAAAAGGGAAAGAAGGAGACTACGATGAAGAAGAAGAAGAAGAAGAAGAAACAAGAAGAGGAGGCGAACAAGAAGAAAAAAGGAGGAGAGAAAAAATGCAAGAGGAGGAGAAGAACTAGACATAGATGAAAAAAGAAAGAAGAAGAAATAGGAGGAGGAGGAGGAAAAAAAGAAGAAGGAGGAGAAAAAGAAGAAGAAGGAGAAGAAAAAGAAGAAGAAGAAGAAGAAGAAAATGAAGAAGATAAGAAAAAGATCTCTAATACTAAAATCCAAGTAAAGAAGGATGGGACAATAATAGGATTTGACAATTCGGTTGGCCGGGTCAAATTTGGCCCTG
Source organism: Diaphorina citri (assembly GCF_000475195.1). Taxonomy (NCBI): domain Eukaryota; kingdom Metazoa; phylum Arthropoda; class Insecta; order Hemiptera; family Psyllidae; genus Diaphorina; species Diaphorina citri. The sequence goes on along the minus strand of NW_007379723.1, from coordinate 11,300 downwards.
AAGGATTTCCTCTAAAATGAAGGAAGACAGAGTGATAGAAGACATTCAGACAATTTCAAACATTTCAGACCATCCTGACTAATCCTGAGTAAGATGTGAATCAAGAACACAAGGTAAATGCCAGTAGTTATCAAGGGCCGTGTTGTGGAGGGGCTCTCAGGGAGGCCGGGCTCCACCCTTGGGGTTTGAATAAACGAAAAAACGGCCTTATCTAAAACAGTAATGAAAAAATCTACAGTTAGGCAGGTGTGTTCACATCCATATTTAAAATTTCGACTGCTCAAAAGAGCTACTGTAAACATTTTGTGAAAAAAAAAAAATTGCCCGCGGCGCAAAACGCGCTTTTTTCCCTCTGCATCTATCCTGAACCTTGATATACATAGAGACCTAATTAGTTACTGTACTCATCTCAATATTCACCGAAATCATACCCTAACCTAGCCATAGCCAAGCCTAGCCTAGCTTAGCCTAACCATGTTGTACCCTAGCCTAGCCTATTGTCATACAAACCCTCCTAAATCAGCCCCCTGACTAAAATCCTGGCTACTACCATCCCTATGACAATGATGAATCGCCATGGATTTGGGTGTGAACAGAATATGGGAGGGGAAAAAATATATCTCTGGGTGTGAACAAGAGGGGAAGGGAAATACCTAGGTACTTCCTTGTGAACATATGACTGAGTAGTCCACTAAGGAGTGTTCCTTTGCCTCGTTCTGAGGGCACCCTAAAGACATCTCTGCTCGGTGGTGTAAAGGTGTGTCCACAGTCCACACACAGTCGACGACCGTCGATCGATTGGCGTCGATTGTGTGTGTGGACGCAGCTTCAGAGTTCAAGAGTAGGAAAGTCTAGTAAACAGGAGGGCGTGAGTTCGAATCCAGTATTCCATGGTTGCCGAGAGTGATAATGGGTTAATCCATGATATCTTGTCACCCGATATCAAAAGTTACATCATGTGTTAGTAGAAGATACATAGGGACATAGAGGTTAGAAACGTTGTTATCCATTTATTGCTGTATTGAGCATACTAGCTCTCGACGGGTTCAATTTATTTTATTTTACCCACTTATCTAGCCTTTGTTCCTCCTCCTGACCTCCTAATCCTCTTCTTCTTCTTCTTCCTCTTCTTCTTCTTCTTCTTCTTCTTCTTCTTATTCTTCTTCTTCGTCTTCTTCTTGTAGGTAAAAGAGAGAAAAATCATCACAGACCAGTGCCAAGTAGGTCTAAGCTTGGGAAATTCGGAAACTATTGGATACGCATTTAGCACATTAGTACCTACCTTGATTTTAAAAATGTAGATTCCTAGCAACAGTTATGGAACTGTTTCCTATAAAAGCATTCCTAAATCTGGGGTTCCTCCTCCTCCTCCTCCTCCTCAAAAAGTCCAAGTAAGGTTAAGACCCTTTTTGCGTTCAATTCCACTTCATCATCACAACGGTTAATTTTCAAAGGCAAATTTAAATGCTTCCCCGAAGTTCATAAATTTTAACTTCCCCAAAGAAGAACTGCCAATCATTCAAAACTGGCGTCCCGTCGCCATGCCAACAACACGTAATCTAAAACAGAGGTTCCCAACCTTGTGAGTACTGCGTACCACCTGACACCTCAAGGTTCTTTGGGCGTACCACCGAATACCAACTTTGTGAGTTTGGTAGTTGAATGAAGATATTAAAGCGCCCCAGGCGAAATTTTCATGTTAATCCTAGTAGGTACCTACGATGTCACAATTTTGGTGCACTCATTGTAGATTTCTTTCCAACTCCCAACTAGGGTTTCCAGATTTCTTTTTCACATTTACCTACGTGATAAATCTTAAAAATGGGTTTTTCAAATCTCTTCGCGTACCACCAGAAATGCTTCCGCGTACCACTAGTGGTAAGCGTGCCACAGATTGGGAACTTCTGATCTAAAAAGAAAAGAGTATTTTCTCATTTACATTCTCTGTTGCTTCGTGATTTTGCCTGAGTTGTTTTCCTTATCAGAAATTCCTTATCCTGTAGGCAAGATGTGTACTTCTTTGTTAATAATTCATTACGTCTTGTAGGGTTGGGACATCGAGATGAAAACATCGATGTTCGATACATCGATGTTTTTAAACTTCGATATATCGAGTATCCGATATATCGTAATCAAAAAACATCGATGTTGACATCGATGTTTTTGTTCCGATGTATCGATGTTTTCAAAACATCGATGTCGATGTCCCAACCCTAGGTTGGGACATCGACTGACCAATTCTCTCAATAATTCCCGTACCTCAGGATAGGGTTGGGACATCGAGACGAAAACATCGATGTTCGATACATCGATGTTTTTAAACTTCGATATATCGAGTATCCGATGTATCGTAATCAAAAACATCGATGTTGACATCGATGTTTTTGTTCCGATGTATCGATGTTTTCAAAACATCGATGTCGATGTCCCAACCCTAACGTCTTGTGATGCCAGCGGAGGAACTTTGTGGTGAAACGTTTGTGGAAGAGACGAGGGAAGGCTGTTCTCGCAAAGGCTTGCTTCTCTGTAAAAACTGCATTTCTTCTTCTTCTTCTTCTTCTTCTTCTTCTTCTTCTTCTTCTTCTTCTTCTTCTTCTTCTTCTTCTTCTTTTTCTTCTTCTTCTTTGTTTGTTTGTTTGTTTGTTTGTTTGTTCATTTCGTCTTCTTTTTCTTTTTTTTTCCTCTTTTCTTCTTCTTTTACAAAAAACACTCTCAAGAATTTTTGTAAGCTGTATGCCTAGGCATCTTTTGCAAAATGAACTATTTTTCCAATTCAAATTCTTCTTTTTGTTTCAGTTAGGTATTGTCCTCTCTATTACATATACCTAACCACATCCATTGGTAGCATTTTATTGGGTCTTTTAGATTTTAGATCAACTCAACTTCTCAAGAATCAAGTTTGGTTGAAATTTGGTGAAAATATTTGGTTAGCAAATATGAGAATACATATTACCTATCTTGTCCCCCGTATTGAGATTGGGTAATTGGGAATCCTATTGATTAAAGAAATGAAAACACAGGTGATTGAATTTTGAATTTCGTTTTATTTCCTATTTACGTTTCACAATTCTGGCATTTTGAATTTCTTCTTGAATTTTCTCGTTTGGACTTCAAAAAAACTGTAAAAGGTCGAAAATTCAATTTTTATTTTCTGTTCTAATGAAAGAGTTCAAATATGTGTGACGTCAGACTTTACGCAGGTGTTTTTTTCGTCCGTTAGGTAGCGCCACTATGCAAGCGCGCTAGCATAGGAGCAGAAAGAACTGCGCAGAAACGTATGCGCACAAACACATTAATGCGTTGCCTGCGAGGGAGCTTTGCTCGGGACGTTTATGTGACGTCATCGCCTACGGGAGCGTATGCCGTGACGTCAAAGTTCACGATTTACCGGTGTTTTTTAAATCGATTTATCTCGGGATCTAGAAGTCGTAGAAGAAAAATAAAAATTCCGTTGGTCCTCATTTTTCCTGCTCTATGACTTTGAAACATTACCCAAGTATGTGCAACTGTTCTATTCCCTCTTCCTTTCTTTTCTGCCTTTTCTGTCTACTCTTCTCTTGCTTCCCTTTCCTTGACCTTTGGTTGTTTTACTCTCTCTCTCTTTCTCTCTTTTTCTCTCTCTCTTGACTTTGAGGGCTCATTTGGAAGCTAATCTTCAGTGTTGGGAATTTTGAGGATTTCTTTCTGGAATTTGGAGTTCTTTTAAATTTTGAGATCTTCATACCTTTTGGAATTTTGAGGATTTCTTAAGAATTTTGTGGTCTTGGAATTTTGAGGATTTAGAATTTCGCGGTCTTCGTACATTCTGTAATTTTGAGGATTTCTTTCTGGAATTTGGAGTTCTTTTAAAATTTGAGATCTTCATACCTTTTGGAATTTTGAGGATTTCTTTAGAATTTTGTGGTCTTGGAATTTTGAGGATTTAGAATTTCGAGGTCTTCGTACCTTCTGTAATTTTGAGGATTTCTTTCTGGAATTTGGAGTTCTTTTCAAATTTGAGATCTTCATATCTACCTTTTGGAATTTTGAGGATTTCTTTAGAATTTTGTGGTCTTGGAATTTTGAGGATTTAGAATTTCGGGGTCTTCGTACCTACATTCTGTAATTTTGAGGATTTCTTTCTGGAATTTGGAGTTCTTTTCAATTTTGAAGATTTCTTTAGAATTTCTTAGAAGCAAAAGAAAAATTCCGTTGGTCCTCATTTTTCCTGCTCTATGACTTTGAAACATCACCCAAGTAAGCACAACTGATCTATTCCCTCGTCCTTTCTTTTCTGCCTTTTCTGTCTACTCTTCTCTTGCTTCCCTTTCCTTGACCTTTGCTTGTTTCTCTCTCTCTTTTCTCTGCCTCTTTGTGCATTTTTAGCTAAATCCCATTTATTCTTCTTCCTTTTTTTTTATTGAATACAATACAATACATAAATAGGGTAGGGACAATATAATTATGAGACATCTATCTATTCTTCTTCCTACGCACTCTGTTCTGCAGGTTCTGCTTCATCTGTTCCTTTGAGTTTGTTCTTTACATTGGGTCTTGATGTTTTTCTTCTTCCTCTTTTTGGTCGTTTCGTCGTACAGTGTACCTTCAGTACGGTGTGTACCGTCCTCACACAACCGAGATACGCAAGGGGCAAGGGTACCTATAGTACCTACATATTGTAAGTAGATCGTCATGAGACTGTACCTAATACCGTCCGTACTCAAGGGGGTTCATTTCTTTTAGTTTGTATGTGCAGATGGTCTCTATAATTTTCCGGGCAAATCTAGTACAATCCGGATAAATCTAGCTACGTTTAATTTAAATTGTTTAACTCGACACCTTTTGGCTTATCATGTTCTTTCATTTTGTATTGTATCATATTCCTTGTACCTTAGTATCTTTGTATCACATATCTTACAATGGGCTAGTCCCGTAAATATAAAGTGCGTTTTATGCTAATATTATATTACAAGGGTGTACTCTGAGTACGCAAAGGTGACCCTATTTATTAAACCATCGCATCGTTCTTGTACAAATTTAGAAACAATTTTCGTAGGAGACACAGGAGACAGATTTCTCTCAAACTCAATCCAACAAAACTGCCAAGCTGAGAAGACAAGCAAGATTTGTGTTCTAGAACAACCTTCCCCATATAGGTATGTATACCCGTATCGTATTAACCTATTTACAGTGCAACGTACCTTCCACAACTTATAAGAGGAATGTTTCTCTTTCAACAAGAAGGATGGCTTGAAATAAATATAATAATACCCTTATAGAAGAAGAGGAGGGAGGACTAGGAGGAGGAGGAGAGCCAGAGGAGTAGGAGGAGAAGAGGAAAAAGAAAAAGGAGAGGAGGAGGAAGAGGAAGGAGGAGGAAGAGGAGGAGGAGAAGAAGAAAAAGACGAAGAAGAAGAATTGAATTGAATTGAATTGAATAAGCAATGTATTTATAAACAAACTCTGTGTAATGTTTCGTACCTTCTGTAATTTTGAGGATTTCTTTCTGGAATTTGGAGTTCTTTTCAATTTGGAGGATTTCATTAGAATTTTGAGGTCTTGAAATTTTGAGAATTCTCTTTAGAATTTCGAGATCTTCGTACCTTCTGTAATTTTAAGGAATTCTATAGAATTTTGTAGTCTTGGAATTTTGAGGATTTCCTTTGAATTTGGAGATCTTCGTGCCTTCTGTAATTTTGAGAATTTCTTTTGAATTTGGAGATCTTCATGCCTTCTGTGATTTTGAGAATTTCTTTTGAATTCTGAAGTCTTGAAATTTTGAGGGTTTCTCTTGAATTTGGAGATCTTCATACCTTCTGGAATTTCGAGGATTTCTTTTGAATTTGGAGGTCTTCATACCTTCTCAATTTTGAGGGTTTCTTTTGAATTTGGAGACGAACCTTCTGGAATTTTGAGGTTTTTTTTTTTTTTTTCAATTTTGAAATATTCGTGCGTTTTAGAATTTTAAAGATTCAAACTTTCTTGAATTTGGAGAAGTTCTAGAACTTTGAAGATTCGATCTTTGGAGAATATGGAACATTTCTCCTTGAATTTTGATACTCTGAAGTTTTCCTATTTCGAATAGGTATTGTAGAATTGTTTTCAATTTCTGGTTTATTGTAGGGTCAATTCCAATTTTGGCATGCTGTAGACTGTAGACTATGTAGAGCTGACTTCGAATTTGGTGTGAGCACATGAACTTCTAGCGGCATACCTGAAGATGTGTTGGTAGTTTGGAGATTTTGTGTGTGATCTTTATTAATAATTTTGGATTTTTTACGTGAATTTAAATTGAATGATATTAATTAGTTGATTACTGTTTTTATTTTTATGAAGACAGAGCATAGGCCAAAAAATTGATTGTTGTGTACTGGCCATTTTTTATTTTTCGCCAACTTTTGTCCTTCTCCAGTATACCTACGTACTGATACCTATGATGAAGTTTTGTCAAACACATATTTTCTTTGTCAGAACATTCGCCTTTTTTTCTTTTTCTGCTTCTTCTCCCCCTCCTTCTTCCCCCCTTCTTTTTGTTCTCCATGGCAATTTCATTTTGTCTCGGAATATATTTAGCTCTCATCCATTGCTGCGTTCTTTCCTCATTTTTTTATGAAGACAGAGCATAGGCCAAAAAATTGATTGTTGTGTACTGGCCATTTTTTATTTTTCGCCAACTTTTGTCCTTCTCCAGTACGTACTGATACCTATGATGAAGTTTTGTCAAACACATTTCTTTGTCAGAACATTCGCCTTTTTTTCGTCTTCCTCTTCGTCTCTCTTTCTTTAATTCTCTTTCTCTTCTTCCTCGTCATCTTCTTCTCCCCCTCCTTCTTCTCCCCCTCCTTCTTTTTCTTCTCCATGGCAATTTCATTTTGTCTCGGAATATATTTAGCTCTCATCCATTGCTGCGTTCTTTCCTCATTGTCATCCCCTCTCTCATTTATCTTCTGCTTTGTGTACTTTTATTTTCACGTTTGGCGTCATGATGGTCAGTTATGATTTTCTTTTCTTTCCTGCCCCCTCTCCTTTCTCCTTCTCCTCCCTCCTTTTCTCCCCTATTGTTCCCCTTCCTTCATTCTCCAACCTCCTTTTTCGTCTTCACCTCTTATCAATTCAGCATCTCTACTCCCACTTTCTTTTTTTCTTCGTACTCCTCTTCCCTCTCCACTTCGTTCCTTGTCTTCCCCTCTTTTCTTGTCGTCATCACTCCTCCTACAACTCCCTTTTTTACATCCTTCTTTTCCTCTTCATCCCCTCCTTCCGATTTTTATCCATCTTTTTTTCCTGTCCACTTCTTTTATCTTTTCTCCATCATCTCCACATTATTCTTCTTCCTCCTCCTCCTCCTCCTCCTCCTCACTTTCTCTTTCAAAATATTCTCATTGTGCGAACAACAAAACTTTATCATATCCAGAGCGAAAGGAGGAGGAGGAGGAGAAGAGAGAGATAGAGAGATAAAGGAAGAGGGGGGAGAAGAAGAGTGAGAGGTAGAGCGTTTTATTTATTTTATTCAACTCGATCCTATATATTATGTTTTCCTCCTCCTCCTCCTCACTTTCTCTTTCAAAATATTCTCATTGTGCGAACAACAAAACTTTATCATATCCAGAGCGAAAGGAGGAGGAAATCCATCTTTTTTTCCTGTCCACTTCTTTTATCTTTTCTCCATCATCTCCACATTATTCTTCTTCCTCCTCCTCCAGTTAGACCATCCCCTAAGCTTGCAGAAACTTCTAGGGGGTGCGGCTGTTTACTTCTTCATAATGTACTCGGCTTCAAAGTGATGATTGAAAGGTAGGTATTCATCGAATTAACTTCTTGTTTTCCTCAATCAAAATTTCTTTAATTTTCATCTTGATTATTCTCATGTTATCTTCTTCTATAAATTCTGTAAATTCTTCTATAAATCTTCCTGAGGAGGAGGAAGAGAAGGAGGAGGAAGAGGAGGAGGAGGAAAATGGAAAAAAATAGCTGGAGAAAAAAAATGTCGCTCATAAAAAACATGACATCTCTGAGGTGATTTATATGAAGCGTTCCTAGAAACAGAGCTCCCCTTAACCTAAATAGGTTCTACCTCCTCAAGTACTCGAAATATCAAGCTATTTGTAGAGAGGATTTTGTAGAGAGGATATTATTTGTAGAGAGGATATTTGTAGAGAGGATTTTGTAGAGAGGATATTTGTAGGGAGGATTGAGAAGAACCTCTGCCACCCTAGGGAGTCGGAGTTCAAGGAACTGTATACCTAATACTGACCTACAGTTACCAAGCTCCTTTTTTTTTAAAAAAAAAGCTCTTTGTTAAAGAGGTTTGATAAGAAAATAGGTTCTACCTCCTCAAGTACTCGAAATATCAAGCTATTTGTAGAGAGGATTTTGTAGAGAGGATATTATTTGTAGAGAGGATACTTGTAGAGAGGATTTTGTAGAGAGGATATTTGTAGAGAGGATATTTGTAGGGAGGATTGAGAAGAACCTCTGCCACCCTAGGGAGTGGGAGTTCAAGGAACTGTATACCTAATACTGACCTACAGTTACCAAGCTCCTTTTTTTTAAAAAAAAAGCTCTTTGTTAAAGAGGTTAATCCGCCCCGGGCGGGAATCGAACCCGCAACCTAGCGCTTACAACTTACAAGGCAACCAAAAGTCCATTTTCTTCATTACCTACTCCACATTCTATTTTTCTATTTATTTCCCCTCTCTCTCTCCCACTTGCTAGTTAAATATGAAACAAAAATTCACAGAGGCAATAGATAATGGGCTTAACTCCCTCCCTC
>NW_007379723.1:0-2519 GCF_000475195.1 Diaphorina citri | reverse complement strand
AATCGGTCCAAATTTTCAATCAAATCGGGAAATGGGTGGAAAATATCCGTTTGGGGGTCCCCTGATTCCAAAAAAGGGTGGTTTTTAACCCATGGCTGTGCTGTACGTAACGTACGTACGTACGTATGTACGTATGTACGTGCAGTATGTACTACTACAGGTTTAAATGGGAAAAAGTAGAAAGTTGTGAACACAAATATCTCAAGAACGGTTTGTCGTCGTAGAAAATGAAATTTGGTATGCTATCCCGGTATGGTCCAAGGACGCGACTGTAACAATTTGGTAACAAATCGGATAATCACCCATCCAGATATTAACCAAAGTAATTGTTACTTAACCCTCAATTCGTGAAAATGTTGAAAAGGTTGTGAACAAAATATCTCAAGAACGGTTTGTCGTAAAAGCGATGAAATTTGGTATGATATACCGATATGTTCCAAGGACGCGACTTTAACCAATTTGGTAAAAAATCGGATAGTCACCCATCCTGATATTAACCAAAGTCATTGTTGCTGCTAACCCTTATTTTCGTATAAAACGGTAAGAGACATCGAAAACATTTGGTCATTCGGATGTGAATAGTTGATCCCATGTGATTTTTCACGCCGAATCGAATGGTGCTACTTTTAGTACTGTCTGACTTACGGTTGAGAAGTTGCGGGTTCGATACTTCCCTGTGTCAACAAATTTCTCTTTTATTTGTGAACCGTTACCAAATAAGCAAGTGAATAGTTAATCCCATGTGATTTTTCACGCGGAATCGAATGGTGAAACTTTTAGAACTGTCTGACTTACAGTTGAGAAGTTGCGGGTTCGATACTCCCCTGTGTCAACAAATTTCCCTTTTATTACATTTTTTTTTTTTTTACTTTCTATTTCTTTTCAAATACCTACGTATTCTGCAAATGTAATAGAAAGTCGTGTGATGTTCACACCAGATTTTTCTATTTATGTATATCCCCTCTCTCTCTCTCCCACTTGCTAGTTAAATATGAAACAAAATTCACAGAGGCAATAGATAATGGGCTTAACCATCCCTCTCCCTACCTCTCCTTCTCTATTTCTCTCTCTGTCTCTCTCTCCCCTCTACTTCTCTCTCTCTCTCTTTCCCTCTCTCTCACACTCTATCTCTATCTTCTAGTGCCACCATTTTGAAATTGAATTCAGTGAGGTAATCCACTTATAGGCTAATGAGTACGAGAGAGAGTTAAAGCCATCCATTCAGCCTCTCTCCTTTGAAATTGAATTCAGTGAGGTAATCCACTTATAGGCTAATGAGTACGAGAGAGAGTTAAAGCCATCCATTCAGCCTCTCTCCTTTTTCCTTCTCTCTCTCACCCTCCCTCTCTTCCTTTCTTTCTATTTTAGTATCTCCTTTTCTCTCGATGTCTATTCCTGTCTCTCTCTCTCCTCTCTCTTTTTGGGTATGGGTCTCTCTCTCTCTCTTTAGGTATAAGTCTCTCTCTCTCTCTCTCTCTCTCTCTCTCCCTCTCTCTTTGGGTACGGGTCTCTCTCTCTCTCTTTGGGTATGGGTCTGTCTCCTCTCGTTTTAGCTTGAAACTTGTCTTCTTCTACCCTCGTAATACGATTTTTCAAATGACCTCACAACTAGAAAATTATAGAGGATAGTAGTGGAGGTGGAGAAAGACAGGACGATAGAAAGTAGGATAGAGAATAGAGAGAAGGAGGGGAAGAGGAGGAGAAGGTAAGGGAGAGAGGGAAGGAGAGGTGGAAAAAGAAAGGACGAGAATAGAGAGAAAAGGAGGGAAGCTGAGAGAGAAAAAAAAAAGACAGAGAGAGAGAGAGAGGGTATTATAGAGCGGATTTTCCATTAAACTCCATCTTCAAAATGTACTTGGCCTTTTTAGTCTCTTTTTTAACCCCCCTCTCCCATCTCTACTTCATGTGAAGTGGGGTAAGTAGGTCTGGTTAGTTAGTTAGTGAGTTAGTTATTTAGTTAGTTAATATATCGGTAGATAGATAGATAGGTTGGTGAGAGTGGGTACCTAATTAGTTAGGTAGGTAGGTAGGTAGGTAGGTAGGTAGATGAAGTTAAGTGGGTATAGTTAGGGTAAGGAAGGTATATATTGGGATAGGCGTTTTTCTAACGGAGATGGGAGGCCCCTTTTGGGATAATAATGTTGTAAGTAATTAATACCTAGGTACCTTAAAGTAATTAATACCTACCTAATTATTATTCCATGTTGAACCTTTATCCTAAACAGATAAGGTTCGTTTTAGGAACGGATAGCTTTCTCCTGTCCTAATCTCATTCTGTCTTCGGTTTCGGGACGATAAGACCTTCCTTCTTACAGTGCTCTTTATCAAAGTCTTTTTTTTTAGCCCATGGTTAATCTCAAAATAATGTTTTATCTGAGATATTTCTGCATTATTTGTGTTTTCTAGAAGGGAAATACTTAGATAATAAATTTAATAAAATATTGCAGTAAAAAGTATGTATGCGGGTGTTTTTTTATGGGATACGGGTGTCCCATTTTTTTTTTTTTTTTTTTTTTGAA
>NW_007379722.1:0-41796 GCF_000475195.1 Diaphorina citri | reverse complement strand
GTTTTTCTTGCTTCTGTAATACGAAATTACTTTTGACAATGGTATTACATAGATTTCCAACTTTTGTGCTGTATGGGCAGTAATCCCCTGTAGGGCTCAATATGTATGTAGGTGTTAATCACCTACAATAGATAAATATTGAGAGAGGAAAAGTAGAACCATGAAAAAAGGAGATTTTCTTTGTTTAGAAAACGCCTAAACCTAAGAAAATACAGGGTGTATGAACAAACGGAAGTTAAACAGGTGATTTAAGTTATAATATACGAGTATGTACATATATACTCGTATCACCAGTTCAAACGCCGTTCATCAATGAAACACACTGTATAATGTAAGTTTTACATCAAATAACGGCAAGCTCGTGTGTGTAGGTAGATGTAAAGAAGAAGAAGAAGAAGAAGAAGAAGAAGAAGAAGAAGAAAACTACCTACGGAAAAACTTATTTCCAAGTCTTCGGTAATTTTGGGCTTTGAAGAACATCTCCTAAACCCGTATTAGGATTAGGTGTTTCTTTTTTCAACAAGTAGTGCTTGGTTATTTACTAGGTATTTATCTATACTGCTTGAATAAAAAGAAGGACTGAAAAGTACCTGAGGTGATAGGTAGGTCTAATAGAACTAGACCTTTTTTTTAACATTATTATTCTTTTATTTAATTACAGTATCAGGTAGTTTATTAAAATAAGTGAGAAGATGGACATTAGTCTATTTTTTAAATCTTTTTTGTGGCTACCACATTGCATACTTAAAATTATTACAAGGCGGTCATAGAAAAATTAGCTGAGTTTCAAATTTAGACGAAAAGGGTGAGGCTGAGAATTTGAGAAAAGATTTTCGTCCATGAAATAATGTCGCCGTTCTAGATACATAATATGTAGAATAATGTAGATAATAGGCACGGCATTTTAAGTAGGTATTACTTATTGATTTCAGAAATCAATTTTTGTTTAGATAGTTGACCAAAACCTGGTCAGTTTTCCATCACACAGCAAGTGTGTTTTTGTTTTCCATCATATTCAGATAAAGCCAAGAGATTAGGTAAACACAAAATTGACAAATAATAATCACCTCCTGAAAATAAATCATCGATTATTACGACATCAGTACATCTGTCTGCTTTTTTCTACCAATTCGATCGTCATATATCACCAATCAAAAACATATAAATCAAAGAAATAAGGAATTTGTAGAAAATCAAAGGAATACTCGTAGTTCTTACAATAAATCACCCCTTGAAAATAAAATATCAATTTTTGTTTAGATAGTTGACCAAAACCTGGTCAGTTTTCCATCACACAGCAAGTGTGTTTTTGTTTTCCATCATATTCAGATAAAGCCAAGAGATTAGGTAAACACAAAATTGACAAATAATAATCACCTCCTGAAAATAAATCATCGATTATTACGACATCAGTACATCTGTCTGCTTTTTTCTACCAATTCGATCGTCATATATCACCAATCAAAAACATATAAATCAAAGAAATAAGGAATTTGTAGAAAATCAAAGGAATACTCGTAATAGTTCTTACAAATCACCCCTTGAAAAATAAAATATCGATCATCCAGACAATACCTACCTATTACGTACAATCTAGGATCGATCACCATTATCACCAATCAAAGACTCATAAATCAAAGGATCGTCATATATCACCAATCAAAAACATATAAATCAAAGAAATAAGGAATTTGTAGAAAATCAAAGGAATACTCGTAGTTCTTACAAATCACCCCTTGAAAATAAAATATCGATCATCCAGACAATACCTACCTACTACGTACAATCTAGGATCGATCACCATTATCACCAATCAAAGACACATAAATCAAAGAAATAGTTCTAGCAAACTTCGACATATAAATCAAAGAAATAAGGAATTTGTAGAAAATCAAAGGAATACTCGTAGTTCTTACAATAAATCACCCCTTGAAAATAAAATATCGATCATCCAGACAATACCTACCTATTACGTACAATCTAGGATCGATCACCATTATCAACAATCAAAGACTCATAAATCAAATAAACAGTTCTAGCAAACTTCGATCAAAAACATATTTATCATACAAGATCGCTGCGTGCTAACAAAAGATAAGCCATTAGGTGACAAATTGGAGGTGTCAAAAAGAAGATGAGTACCTTGCTACCTACTGACGTATGTAGGTAAGGTGTAAGTCTTGAAGTAAACAAGAAGTTGTGTGTATCTAATATCAAAACGCCTAAGGCGTTAACCTCGCCTAGTGGTTACCTTCCACTCAAGAGTCTATTATTATTATTATTATTATTATTGAACCCACAACCGAGCGCTTACAAGGCAGGTTCGCTACCTTCCAAGTTACTGAAAAAAAGGCAGTTATCAAGTAGGTACCTACCTATCATTAAAATATAACATTATTCTATCATTAAAATTTTACATTGGTCTAAGTCAAACCAGTATACGAGGCTTCAGGTTCAAAGATACTCCGGAGAAGTGTGACTCATTGCTTGGGAATTTATAATAGAATGGTGTAAAAATTCAGCTTATTCAGCGGAATCAGCTTTAACCTCAAGGTGATTGTAATGAGGCTCCCCCATTGTTTCTAATCGGAACACCCCACTGAAGAAGCAACTGATTATATTATAGTGTGTCCAGATCAATGTGACAGCAAGAAATGGGCATTGTTGCCAAACATGTCACATGTGCAATGGTAGAGAATCTCTAAAAGGGGAAGCTATATTGCACAGTGCTTCCTCCGACAGTGAAACACAGTCAGGATGTGCAATGGTAGAGAAAGGGGAAGGTATATTGCACAGTGCTTCCTCCGACAGTGAAACAAAGTCAGGTAAGGCGATATCCACCTTACCTGTTCTGGAATCCAACCTCTGAACTTAGAGCTACCTCTGCATTTTAGAAGAGAGAGTTTATCAAAAATAGACCTTTACCTGAATTGCAACAATGTAAGGATTTCCTGTAATCTGACTGGTTCCTTCATTTTGGGTTGATGACTCATTGCTGTCACATTGATCTGGATGAACTATAGGATCAATGACGTTTAGTAATGGGGATTCAGGGCCGATTTTAGGTGTGTGGCCGGGTATTGCGACTCTCAACCACTAGTAATTATTTTGCTTCTTTTTTTTTTTTTTTTTTTTTTTTTTTTTTTCAAACTTATTTCGTTACCTCGGATTTCCATTTATCTTTTAGGTGCCCATATCTATTATAATATTTATAATAGACACACGTTTTTCCCATCACGTGCCATGTGATTTCAGGCTGAAACGTGTAAGACACACAATTACTTAATTATTTCATTATTTGCATTTAGAACATTAGAGGTATACCTACCTACCTATTCTTATTCTGTATTATCTATTTGCATTTGCAACATTTATCAGAATAGACCATAATTTATTTGATCCTCAGTCTAAATTCAGACTAGAACATTATTCTTCAATTCGAAATAATAATTTTATTATTGCCTATCATTAAAATATAACATTTAACATTATTCTATCATTAAAATTTAACATTGGTCTTAAAGTCAAACCAGTATACGAGGCTTCAGGTTCAAAGATACTCCGGAGAAGTGTGAGTCATCGCTTGAGAATTTATAATAGAATTGTTCTTATAATATAAGAAATGGTGTAAAAATTCAGCTTATTCAGCGAAATCAGCTTTAGCCTCAAGGTGATTGTAATGAGGCTCCCCCATTGTTTCTAACCGGAACACCCCACTGAAGAAGCAACTGATTATTATTAGGATCAATGACGTGTAGTAATGGGGATTCAGGGCCGATTTTAGGTGTGTGGCCGGGTATTGCGACTCTCAACCACTAGTAATTTTTAAAGTGCTGGGATCGAAATTCCTAATCCCAATTGGTACCTACCAGCTACCAGCCTAGTTGGCTTGGTGGATAGCTCGTCTGCCTTGTAAGCGCTAGATCGCGGGTTCGATTCCCGCCCGAGGTGGATTTTATCCCAAACAGATAAGGTTCGTTCTTGGAACGGCTGGCTTTCTCCTATCCTGTTTTTCTTCTCTCTTCGCTTTGAGGACGATAGGACCTTGGCAGTTACAGTTCCCTCTATCAAACCTCTAAATCTTTGGACCTGAAGCATCACCCCTTCTCCATTTAGTCTTTGTATGCAGGTACTTGTATTCCAAGTCTTTTGCAGTATAAGTACCAATATCCCCTATAGACGATTTTAAATAGGTGCCTGAACTATACAAACTGGGATCGAAATTCCTAATCCCAATTGGTACCTACCAGCTACCAGCCTAGTTGGCTTGGTGGATAGCTCGTCTGCCTTGTAAGCGCTATATCGCGGGTTCGATTCCCGCCCGAGGCGGATTTTATCCCAAACAGATAAGGTTCGTTCTTGGAACTTCTGGCTTTCTCCTATCCTGTTTTTCTTCTTTCTTCGCTTTGAGGACGATAGGACCTTTGTAGTTACAGTTCCCTCTATCAAACCTCTAAATCTTTGGACCTGAAGCATCACCCCTTCTCCATTAACAGTCTTTGTATGCAGGTACTTGTATTCCAAGTCTTTTGCAGTATAAGTACCAATATCCCCTATAGACGATTTTAAATAGGTGCCTGAACTATACAAACACCCTATCTGTTATAGACTACTATCGGATGTTAATATTGCTGATACGCATACCTATAAACTTAAATAGACAGGTAAGGCATACCTACTTACCTACCTAAGTATACCATTAAAAAAGATTTGGAGCAATTAAAATAAAATGTTCCCTATTCTCTCAATAGTCGGGTCTTGCCTGAGGCAAAACATTAAGGATTTTATAGCGGTCAGTCCGATCCCTATCTATTTCAATGAACCTTAGGCATACACGATGAGTCATTGGTGTTTGATGAATCATTTTATTATAGGTATTTAGGTAGTTATTTCATTGCTTTTAGCTCGATAGTTTTAACTTGAAAAAAAGTAAATTTATGTATTATAAACTTGTTTTTAACTTGGTACCTATTTGAATTTTGGACAAATTTACGATTTAGAAAAATGTCCCTGCTTTGAAAAAATGTCTTCTGGGTAATTCTACGTATGAATGGGTAACCCTACGTAATACATAATTATGAATCAAAACAGAAATAAAATTATCTACACGTCTTAAGTAGGTAGGTACCTATACCTATATCTAAAAAAAAGAGGTGACACTATATGAAAACAGAAATAAAACTAGGTATCTACACGTCTTATGTAGGTACCAATTTATCTAAAAACAAGAGGTGACACTAATACAAAACCTGTCAATCACTCTAAAGAATAAAATTAAAGAATGGTTGATTTGAACCTTTGAAATAGAACAATAGATTTATTCCCACGCATATGAATATGTATTGATATGCGTGACAACTGTATTGGGGGATCGTAATGTTTTGAAAGATCGTAACGGGGGCTCCGTTCAACTTTGGGGCCTCAAATTTCAATCAGCGACGTGCCTTGATTTAATGAAAATGTGTACCAAATTTAATCAAAATCAGACCAGGCAATCGGGAGTTATAGCAGAACATACAGACAGACAGATATCTCTATACAAACACCCTATCTGTTATAGACTACTATCGGATGTTAATATTGCTGATACGCATACCTATAAACTTAAATAGACAGGTAAGGCATACCTACTTACCTACCTAAGTATACCATTAAAAAAGATTTGGAGCAATTAAAATAAAATGTTCCCTATTCTCTCAATAGTCGGGTCTTGCCTGAGGCAAAACATTAAGGATTTTATAGCGGTCAGTCCGATCCCTATCTATTTCAATGAACCTTAGGCATACACGATGAGTCATTGGTGTTTGATGAATCATTTTATTATAGGTATTTAGGTAGTTATTTCATTGCTTTTAGCTCGATAGTTTTAACTTGACTCTACCCTCCAAGGCTGGCCAATTACATTTTTCTGAGATCAAAGATCACAAGAAGATTGCAGCTTTTTACCCCCCACACACCCAACTAAAGATAACTCAAGGAGAAAGAATTCTTGATTTAGCCTCACAATATTCCCTTAAGTCAGCACTCTAGATAACTGGACTAACTGCAGTTTATCTAAGGTCCGGGTCGATAGGTTCATGTTGAAATAATTGTTGACCTGGGCGGTGTTCCGCAAAAAACTCGGCACTTTAAATTTCGCTTATAACGCAATATGTATTACAGAAGAAAACCCTTTAAAGACATTAAATTCCTCGACTTCAGACCGTTGGTCGCGCGTTGGAACGTGTGAGCCAGAAATAGAGACCTAGGTCTGAAGTCACACACGTCTTAGCGTGAGTGACAGGCATAAGATCAAAGGATTTTGGTAAAATGGGGGAAAAAAGACGCTCGCCTGGTAAACAGGAGGGCGTGGGTTCGATCCCAGCCGAGGCATGGAATTTTATCCTCATATATTTGAGATTTTGACCGCATAATATAATGGAGCTCTAAGGGTTAGGTGGTTGAAAACGCGTCCGGCGTTAACCTCGCCTAGTGGTTAATACCTTCCACTCAAGAGTCTATTATTTATTTATTATTATTAAAAAAGATGTATGGTCTGACCGCGAGCGAGGATCACCAGAAAATTTCCTTGATTAATCTTCGATGACTCTTTAGTGAGTGTCAAATTGTTCAGGGTCTTCTAGATATTTTTCCCCGTTCCTCAACCTTCCTTGTGGAACGATACCGATAAAAGAGTTTAAAGTAGGTATACCTACATACAAGAGTTTAATGTTTACAGGTTTTATAGCTTACCCCCTTGATTAATCTTCGATGACTCTTTAGTGAGTGTCAAATTGTTCAGGGTCTTCTAGATATTTTTCCCCGTTCCTCAACCTTCCTTGTAGAACGATACCGATTAAAGAGTTTAAAGTAGGTAGGTAGGTACCTCATACAAGAGTTTAATGTTTACAGGTTTTATAGCTTACCTTATTGCTGTATGGTTCCATGGTGGAAAGTGCCTCTGGCATTAATCTTGTCTATTGCTTCTTTTTCCAAGAAAGAGTCCATAAATCCATATCTATTTTGACTATTTGTACTTTACCTATGACTCTGGCATTAATCTTGTCTATTGCTTCTTTTTCCAAGAAAGAGTCCATAAATCCATATCTATTTTGACTATTTGTACTTTACCTATGATGCTATTAATTTCTGGGTAAATATTGAAATCGAATATCTTGGAATTATGTCTTTACAGATTCTCTTTGTTTTTGCTGTTTATAGCATTTTAAAGTTTTTAAAGTAGCTACTTTTAAGATATAGATATTATTTATCTTGACTAAAAAGTTCTTGGAAATTATGGAACATGTATAACTTATGTAGTAATGTGCATGGTGATGGAAATTAGTGCCCTACACGCCTTACACTTGACTTTAGACCACGCTACGCCACTGTTGAAATGGTGTTTCCCTTTTTCGATTCAGGAATGGACCTTCAGACAATAATCCTCTATTATCTGTCGCCGACCCTGATTTAGCGCGGGCGTACGGCACACCACATGTTCTGATAATCGGATCACTCCAAGGGATTATACTATTGCCTGACATTACCTCTAATAGCGTCATTATCTCATCACCCGAGACCCTCCCAGGGCCGGTCATAGCTTAACCGTGCCCCGGGGCTCCAACCTTGGGCCCCTCCTCATATAACATTTTAAATGAGAGGGGGCACGGTTGGTCCAGTGGTAACGCGCTTGCTTGCCATGTAGAAAGAAGGTCCCGGGCTCGAATCGTACCATCGACAAAAATTTGTACTCGTTTTTCGATTGCAAAAATTTGAACGGGTTACTGTTCTCTTGTTGACCCAGCACCTAAATGGGAAGTACTGTGTCTCTTCTCGCTCATCTGATGAGGGCATGGGCATGCTACGACACGGACCACAAGCGTCTAATGTAGCAGTTGTTTCATAGCTACAAAATAAAACCAAATTTGTACTCGTTTTTCGATTGCAAATATTTGAACGGGTTACTTTCTGGTGTTCTCGTGTTGACCCAGCACCTAAATGGGAAGTACTGTGTCTCTTCTCGCCCACCTGATGAGGGCATGGGCATGCTACGACACGGACCACAAGCGTCTAATGTAGCAGTTGTTTCATAGCTACAAAATAAAATGGCGGTGAAAAGAAAGAAAGAAAGAAAGAAAGAAAGAAAGAAAGAAAGAAAGAAAGAAAGAAAGAAAGAAAGAAAGAAAGAAAGAAAATGAATTTTAATATTATGTTAAGCATATAGATATAAAAAAAATATAAATGTTAGTCACAAATGCCGGATCGTTCCCCGCTTAATACAAAATTTGGACCGATTGCAATACTTTCATTACTAGTATAGCTCCGCTATACTGTAGTAATAGAAAGTAAAAAATGTATATAAATGTTAGTCACAAATGCCGGATCGTTCCTCGCTTAATACACAAAGCTAAATTTTATGACCTGACTTGTCTTGGACTTGATGCTATGAAACTTCTTGCACCGACCATCAAACCAATAACATCTATAAAACTTATGATGCAAGCTGTACTTAAATCATTATCGCTTTTCAACTTGAAGATAGACGTCTATAGATTGTTAAAGTCTCACCTAATGCTTAGACCCCTCCCTTGTTCATGGTCGCAAAGGCCATAGGCCATCAGACCATTGAACGATTAAATATTGTAGGTCTATTGTAGTAATTCTTATATAACATCTATAAAACTTATGATGCAAGCTGTACTTAAATCATTATCGCTTTTCAACTTGAAGATAGACGTCTATAGATTGTTAAAGTCTCACCTAATGCTTAGACCCCTCCCTTGTTCATGGTCGCAAAGGCCATAGGCCATCAGACCATTGAACGATTAAATATTGTAGGTCTATTGTAATAATTCTTATCAATAAGTAGTGTATTTTCCTCATGTCATAGAACGAGTGTAGAATAATAATAGGTCTATTGTAATAATTCTTATCAATAAGTAGTGTATTTTCCTCATGTCATAGAACGAGTGTAGAATAATAAGTTAATAAGGGCAGCTAAGTTATATGCAGCCAGCTTAGCTTAGCTTAGACTGACTTGGTAGAGCCTGCATAATACCTAATGAATACCTATGTCTGTATGTCTATATTCACCTATAAATAATAATTTCCTGGTTCAAATCAGTAGGTACACATTATTTCCTGCATTATCAAACCAAACTGCATAGCAAATCAAAGGTTTGGCGAGTGTAGAATAATAAGTTAATAAGGGCAGCTAAGTTATATGCAGCCAGCTTAGCTTAGCTTAGACTGACTTGGTAGAGCCTGCATACCTAATGAATACCTATGTCTGTATGTCTATATTCACCTATAAATAATAATTTCCTGGTTCAAATCAGTAGGTACACACAATTATTTCCTGCATTATCAAACCAAACTGCATAGCAAATCAAAGGTTTGAAAAATCATGCACTTAAGGGTTAATAAGGGCAGCTAAGTTATATGCAGCCAGCTTAGCTTAGCTTAGACTGACTTGGTAGAGCCTGCATACCTAAATGAATACCTATGTCTGTATGTCTATAATTCTATATTCACCTATAAATAATAATTTCCTGGTTCAAATCAGTAGGTGCACATTATTTCCTGCATTATCAAACCAAACTGCATACCTAGCAAATCAAAGGTTTGGACAGTTCATATCTACCTGCCTCTAGGCATGACATTTTCAGACCGCTTCTTTCCAGATCAAAAACTAACAGGTCAAAATTTTGTGGTGAAATGAGGTAATTTTTGTGTACGTTAGTTCCCGGTCCAGATTTTCCAGATTTTATTCAAATCATTTTATTTATTGTGAGTTCACATGTTGACATTACACACACGTCACAAGATTAGGTTCTGATGTTTAAAAGTCTCCACACTCCACAGTGATTTCTTTTAAATTCCTTCGTAGAAAAGTGTAAACAAATGATTTCCAAATCAATCCGTCAATCTATCTCTATCATTCCGTCAAATATGCCTTCTGACGTCAATGAATTGGAAGTTTCTCCTCAAAAACCTTTCTAGAAATTGTGCTGTTGTCCTTGCCCAGGAGTTTACATAATATACAGTCGAACCTTGATTAAAGAGAACTCAAGGGCTGACTATTTTTTCTCTTTCATTAATCTCTATCATTCCGTCAAATATGCCTTCTGACGTCAATGAATTGGAAGTTTCTCCTCAAAAACCTTTCTAGAAATTGTGCTGTTGTCCAAGGCCCCAGGAGTTTACATAATATACAGTCGAACCTTGATTAAAGAGAACTCAAGGGCTGACTATTTTTTCTCTTTCATTACCTAACAGGGGTTTTGAATTTTCTCGATTAAAGAGGTTTCGATAGTGAGCTTTTTTCTTTTAAAGAGGTGAAGAAAAGAGGTGTTCTATTCCTAATGTGGTTATTGGTTATTATCAGAATAGGTTTTATCAGATATATCTATATGTAGAGGCAAGTTCTATTCATAAAGAGGTTTTTGAACAAAAAACGAAGCGACCTCAAATGTTTTTTCAAGTTATTATTTCCCCCAATTATGACAATCCAGATTACCTATAACAACGAATAATTCATCAGGATAAAATCCACCCCGGGCGGGAATCGAACCCGCGGCCTAGCGCTTACAAGGCAGACGCGCTACCAACCAAGCTAACTGGGCCGGAAATAAACTGCTCTACATGTTATGACAAATTGTGGACACCTACCTAGTCACACCACTTACACTGATTCTGACACTTCAAGTGTAACACTACTTGTTTCCAAAGGTTGTGAACTTAAGTTAGCCAGCCTAGTTAGCTTGGTTGGTAGCGCGTCTGCCTTGTAAGCGCTAGGCCGCAAGTTCAATTCCTGCCCGGGGTGGATTTTATCCTGATGGAATAATGTTCGTTCTCGGAACGGCTGGCTTTCTCCCATCCTGTCTTCCTTCTCTCTTCGATTTCAGGACGATAGTAGTTATAGTTTCCTCTATCAAACCTATTTAAAAAAAAAAAAATAAAAAAATAAATAAAAAATTAAGACACACTTCAAGTGTGACACTAGTTTCCAAAGGTTGTGCACTTCCATTGCCGTCATTTTCCCGTTAATTCAGTGTCAGCAAAATGGGACTAAGTGGGCATTGGATTTATTTTTCAATGACCTTTGACCGGGCAGATTAATAATGAGTTAGGGCAGAGTTTGATCATGATCATGTACGTCGAGTTCATGCTTCATGATTTCATCATGTTATGAGTTCCCAGGCGTGGAATTGGATAAAATAGAACGGTCTCGTTTCTAGATGCTGATATTTAGATATTAGGTTACCTTGATATACCTACCAGATATCAGTCTTTCTAATATCTTCTCAATCTGAACTTTTTACCAACCCATCTTCAAACCCCAGCAAACTTCCCATTCCTCCACCTTCTTCTATACATGCTTGCTGCCCGATGGATGGCAACTGATAACCAGGCTCTCAGACAAACCATTACGTTGGAAAAGGCCTTATTCCATTTTTCACTCAGCTGGCATGTTCGTAAATCTCGGTCATCCAGCTTAGTTTGGAATTTGGAAGGCAGCAGGCCTGCCTCGCAAGCGTAGGTCGCTGGTTCAATTTGCGCCTGGCGCAAACTTTATAAAGTTCGTTCTCGAAACCGCTGGCTTTCTGCTATCCTGTCCTTCTTCTTTATTTGATTTCGGGATGATAAGACCTCCGCTGTTACAGCTTTCTCTATCAAACCTCTTCAAAGGAAAGAAATAAAAAGAAGAACCCAACAGATTTGAAGATTTTTAGTAGGTACCTACTAGGCGTGTATACGTGTGATGATAGTGAGCTTTTTTCTTTTAAAGAGGTGAAGAAAAGAGGTGTTCTATTCCTAATGTGGTTATTGGTTATTATCAGAATAGGTTTTATCAGTTATACCTATATGTAGAGGTAAATTCTATTCATAAAGAGGTTTTTGAACAAAAAACGAAGGGACCTCAAATATGACAATCCAGATTATAACAACGAATAATAGACTTTACAAAGTCGGAGAAGTGGAATTTAGGACAAAAGTGAAAAATATTCACCTACACCGAATTAATCCCAGTGGTTATCTTAACAAATTCACTCATCTGAATATTTTCAGATCTGTTCGAGATTTCCAGAACTCGTTTTCTATTCAAATTTATGTGCATGAAGTAGCCTACCCACGTAGGCACAGAGCTATTAATTGTGGTATACTTACACTTGAATGATTGTAAATACATATAACTATTACATAAAATGACGTGTTCCGGTGTGACATATGATTTGAAGTGGACGGTACATTACCTTCCTCGTGGGGCGATTGAGTGGGTAATAATTGTAAAAGGTAAAGTAGAATATATTGAGAACACTTTATATTAGATTTTTTTAGTTGTTTGACAGAAGTGGTATACTTACACTTGAATGATTGTAAATACATATAACTATTACATAAAATGACGTGTTCCGGTGTGACATATGATTTGAAGTGGAAGGTGCATTACCGTCCTCGTGGGGCGATTGAGTGGGTAGTTGTAAAAGGTAAAGTAGAATATATTGAGAACACTTTATATTAGATTTTTTTAAAAATGTTTGACAGAGGGAACTGTAATGCCTAAGGTCTTATCGTCCCGAAATCGAAGAGAGGATGATACAATAGGAGAAAGCAAACCGTTCCGAGAACGAACCTTATCTGTTTGGGATAAAGTTCAACCAGGGCGGAAATCGAACCCGCGACCTAGCGCTTACAAGGCAGACGCTCTACTCTCCAAGCTAACTAGGTTGGCAGCTGGCAGGCCATAATATAATGATGTTGAGTATTATTAATATTATTCTTAAACAAAGTGTTTGGGATAAAGTTCAACCAGGGCGGAAATCGAACCCGCGACCTAGCGCTTACAAGGCAGACGCTCTACTCTCCAAGCTAACTAGGCTGGCAGCTGGCAGACCATAATATAATGATGTAGAGTATTATTAATATTATTCTTAAACAAATCATATAAGACTCCGCCCCGTTGCATCAATTACCAACATATTTTCCTCCTTCCACAGTAGATAATGGGTAATTAAATTTAATTACCTATTGTCTTGTAATGATAGTACATTTTTTATTGATAAGATAGTCAGTTAGTTAATGGCGGAGCTACGGATGGGGAGGTCGATGTTGATTGATTTTGGTCGAGCCTCAATATCGTGAAATAAGTCCACTTATGTCAGATTGTCGGTCCTTTAAGAAAGAAAGCAGTCAAACACCCTAAATCAAGGACAATAACCCAATAATAGAGTTCTTCTACCCTAATCTCGTAAATCTTCTGACACCCTATCAATATTTTTTTTTTCTCGGTGCCCTAAAATGGTATGTAGATTTTAGTTGCATCAATTACCAACATATTTTCCTCCTTCCACAGTAGATAATGGGTAATTAAATTTAATTACCTATTGTCTTGTAATGATAGTATATACATTTTTTTTTTATTGATAAGATAGTCAGTTAGTTAATGGCGGAGCTACGAATGGGGAATTAAATTTAATTACCTATTGTCTTGTAATGATAGTACATTTTTTATTGATAAGATAGTCAGTTAGTTAATGGCGGAGCTACGGATGGGTAGGTCGATGTTGATTGATTTTGGTCGAGCCTCAATATCGTGAAACAAGTCCACTTATGTCAGATTGTCGGTCCTTTAAGAAAGAAAGCAGTCAAACACCCTAAATCAAGGACAATAACCCAATAATAGAGTTCTTCTTCCCTAATCTCGTAAATCTTCTGACACCCTATCAATATTTTTTTTTCTCGGTGCCCTAAAATGGTATCAAACAAGTCCACTTATGTCAGATTGTCGGTCCTTTAAGAAAGAAAGCAGTCAAACACCCTAAATCAAGGACAATAACCCAATAATAGAATTCTTCTACCATAATCTCGTAAATCTTCTGACACCCTATCAATATTTTTTTTTTCTCGGTGCCCTAAAATGGTATGTAGATTATTTAAGCCAAAACTTTTCCTGATCCCTGACTTCCCTCTTAAATAAGCCACTGGCACAAGGTGCAAGCACTATGTACTCACAATATGTTGTAATTGCATTCTGATAATTGAGTACCGGACACAAGTTCATAAGTACAAATTCCTACGACCTACCTTTCCCCACCTCAATTTCTCAGACTGTCAGGTCTTGTCGTACCTTTCGGGAAACTGATTGAACCCGCGACCTAGCGCTTGCAAGGCAGACGCGCTACCCTCCAAGCTAACTAGGCTGGCCACAGTGCCCTTAAACCCCTGTCAAACAAAAGAAATTTTGACTATTTTGAATTTGAATGTCTTCAGCCTGGAATTACAACCTCATCCTCCTCAGTTTATGAGTTAGTATAAGTCCAACACTTTACCTCTGAGCTACTGGGGCACCCCGTCATCAATATGAAATGAGTACCTGAATACCAATAAATAATAAATTACCGACATACCGAGAGAAAGCGTTAAGATGTTAAAAAAAAAAATCAACAAATTCCAACTCTGTGAAACGACTTGGTATTTTAAACATTACAACCATGTTACTCATCATCACTCATCATTAGGTATTTAGATTTTTTGCTGAACTCTAGAAGTACTTTAGGTATTTGATTGGGCAAATATTTTTTTTTGATCCCAGGAATTTAATTTATTTAAAGTCAATATTTAAGGGTATTTGAGTAAATTTTGAGTGTATGGCCGCCATACACGCCCTACATGGACGCTACGCCACTGCAGATTTCAGATTCATTCGGCGAATCACTAATTGGGTAGATATTTTAAACTCAAGTGTATTAAAAACAACCTACCACCTACGAGTACTTATTGCTCAGAATTGCAGATCTGCCTACTCCGAAATCTGATCTCAAAGTCGTAGGTACTCGTTCAAATTTCCGCGAACCAATTATTTTAAAGCGTCAATTGCCGCCTGACAAAAATAGCCTTGCTGAAAAGTGCCCACTTATTGCTTAGAATTCAAGATTTACCTATTCTTAAAACTGATCTCCAACTAATTCAGATTTCGTTCAAACAATTTTATTACTTCAACCCAGCCGTTGTCAGTTGACTAAAATAACTTTGTGACTCACAGGAGAGGACAATAGAACAGCTTTCACATCTCAATTAAAATCCAACCTAATCAGACTTAAGCACCAACTGACGACCAATGGACAGAATATTACATGATCATAACGCAAAATGACAAATTAAATAATTAATTCATAATTGATATTACTGCCCGTGAGATTTGATTGATTTTTTATCAATGCTGACGAAAATGCCAGACAGTTGCCTGTCATCTAACTTGTTCGATATACATAGATTTAACGTCTTTATAAAGCCATGTGAATGAATGTGCCTTTGATCCGATGCCAAATTAAATGGCGATGGAGTAACAATTTGGAAATATGCGTAGTATCCCTAATGAATTGGGACAGAAGGGATTCTCGTCCGTCCTTCCTTTATTAAATTACAATAGTAATAATAAAAGGTATAGGGACGGACTTATTGTATTCGCTTCGGTGTCTGTCTGTCTGACTGACCCCATAGAAGGACTTATCCCAACCTGGTCGACTTATATATCAAATTAAAGGTCTTTTTACCAGGAACACTAAAGTGGTGGTGTAAATTTTGTCTTGGGGGGGGGGGATTTTTTTAACATTTTCTCACACAAATGAGCTTTTATTTTGAAAGTTGTCGCGACGACCTATAAACTCAAAGCGAGAAAGATTGAGATAACATTTCAGTCGATAATTTAAGACCGGTTTTAGCGTCACCTATGTTAAGCTACGCCGAGCAACGCCAATAAATGGATGGGTGACTTAAATATTATATTTGTAGTTAGTAGGAAACATTCAAAGGAATAAAGGGAGAACGGGCTCTAGTCTTAATTTTAAATCATTACATGAAAGATGAAAGTAAAATCAAATCAATAAGAATAATAAACTGAATATTAAACATATTAGGTAGGTACATAGGTATTGATTTTCTTTAACCAGGATCAAATAAACTACGGGCTAAAAAATTCCCGGAGGGACGGGCCCAGCTTGTTGAGTAATTAATTAATTAATAATTTAAATAATTACATAATAATTTTATTGCTTAATTGAGAATAAGATGAATTTCGTCGCAATTTTCAAGTAATTAATTAATAATTTAAATAATTAGATATAATAATTTTATTGATTAATGTATCGATGAATTTCGTTTTCGAACAATTAGGTAATTATCAATGAGGATAATTGTCACACATGGGTCACATGTGAGGTCGAACTATAGGGTAGGTGGGGGCGATTTTTTCTCTTTTGAGGCATCACTGTATAAATACTTCACATGCCTTATCGCCCCGAACCCGAAGAGACAAGGAAGACAGGATAGGAGAAAGCCGGCCATTTCAAAAACAAACCTTATCCGTATAGAAAAAAATCCGCCCTGGGTGGAAATTGATCCCGCCACCTAGCACTTACGCTCTACCCTCCAAGGCTGGCCAATTACATTTTTCTGAGATCAAAGATCACAAGAAGATTGCAGCTTTTTACCCCCCACACACCCAACTGAAGATAACTCAAGGAGAAAGAATTCTTGATTTAGCCTCACAATATTCCCTTAAGTCAGCACTCTAGATAACTGCACTAACTGCAGTTTATCTAAGGTCCGGGTCGATAGGTTCATGTTGA
This sequence comes from Diaphorina citri, assembly GCF_000475195.1. Lineage (NCBI taxonomy): Eukaryota > Metazoa > Arthropoda > Insecta > Hemiptera > Psyllidae > Diaphorina > Diaphorina citri. Next base: position 25,186 of record NW_007379722.1, on the reverse strand, counting down.
AATAATTGTTGACCTGGGCGGTGTTCCGCAAAAAACTTGGCACTTTAAATTTCGCTTACAACGCAATATGTATTACAGAAGAAAACCCTTTAACTTTAAAGACATTAAATTCCTCGACTTCAGACCGTCGGTCGCGCGTTGAAACGTGTGAGCCAGAAATAGAGACCTAGGTCTGAAGTCACACACGTCTTAGCGTGAGTGACAGGCATAAGATCAAAGGATTTTGGTAAAATGGGGGAAAACTAAGGTCCGGGTCGATAGGTTCATGTTGAAATAATTGTTGACCTGGGCGGTGTTCCGCAAAAAACTCGGCACTTTAAATTTCGCTTACAACGCAATATGTATTACAGAAGAAAACCCTTTAAAGACATTTAATTCCTCGACTTCAGACCGTTGGTCGCGCGTTGGAACGTGTGAGCCAGAAATAGAGACCTTAGGTCTGAAGTCACACAACTGTCTGACAGACCGCGGTCTGTCAGACCTGAGTCCGTCAGACGACTCAGACGGTCTTAGCGTGAGTGACAGGCATAAGATCAAATGATTTTGGTAAAATGGGGGACATTCATCTCAGAAAGTACATTCCTAGACTTGAAAAATTAGGTAGTTATTGAACTTCGTTAAACCAATTCGAGGAAGTAAAACTTAAACCAACAACCTGCAGTTAACCATAATCAGTGTCTAATAATTAAGAATATTAGGTACTACCATATTTTGCATTCGCAAATTACTGGCATGTGGCACTCAAATCGTTTCTTAAACTTGCGTGCACTTAATCAATTACAGATCAGCCATATTTTAAATTAGATAGTACTGTTACATAGTTATGTTGTTACTTCAGCTTCAGGAGTTGATATGTCCCTTATGCACAAGTCTAAAAGCTGTGTCCACACATAGTCCATACCGTCGATCGATATCGACTGAAACCGTACACTGTCTCGACAACATACTGAGATTCAGCTCTTCACCTCGTCGATCGGCCATCGATAGACTATGTGTGGAAGTGTGGAAACAGCTTAAGCCCATTTTTTTAGGCATAGAAAATTCGAGTTCTGAGAAGCGAACCTACCATAGTTATATTCTTAAATAAATTTTATTATTATTACCTATTCTAAAAGGTATGAAATGACATGACACTGACAAAAGGCTGATGTAACTTTCACCAAGAGTTGAAAAAGATGTGCGATGGCATGAATTGGATCTTCTAGTAATTTTACTTCACCACTCTAGGGACAGAGTATAATATAAATGGGATAAAAAACAATAATAAGAAGGGAAAAAACGAACATTTGACACCCGAAAATTTTCGACTAATAATAATGTAATAGGACTACTTTATTACATAGAAAATACTTCGTCTTCTTTTATTATGACACATTTTTCACTGTCAGGGAACGGAAAAAAAGCCTCTTCATTACATCCAAACTGCAGAGCCTAATTCCGACTTTTCACTCAGCATAATAAATGAGGCTATTAACACCACCATCAGCCTAGTTAGCTTGAAGGGTACCTAGCACTTCTGCTTCGTAAGCGCTAGGTCGCGGGTTCGATTCCTAGCCGAGGCAGATTTTATCCTAAACAGATAAGATTCTTTCTCGGAACGGCTCGTTTTCACCTATCCTGTCTTCCTTCGTTCTTCGCTTTCGGGACGGTAAAACCTGAGCAGCAGTTCCATTACCTATGATTTATCATTTGATTAACCTTCCCATGTTACTTTCAATATCGTACTATAACTCTTTCAATTACCGATGTCGAATTTTTCTTTTGAACTTCAATTTTAATTAGATTCTCTATCTACTTCTTTTTATGCTGTTTCCATTTTCTTCATTAATTGTTTTACTTTCTCTTCCCTGTTTTCGGTGCTTTCTTTTTCTTTTCCGCCGTGTTCGTACTTGTTAATTTTCCACTTTCTTCTCTAGACTTTTCTTTAATCGAATTCTCTTTTTCCGCATCGTATAAAAAGAAAAAGTCACCTCCAAACACATTCTTTTACTAAGTTAACTACCAACTCGAAGTTTTTTCCGGTACAAAATCATTTCATATGGTTGTCCACTAAAAAGTTTCATCGGAGCCGCTTCAGAGTATGGAGTTATGCTCGATTTTGTCTTTCGAAAGGTAAGATCTAACCCAATTTATGTGGTACGAACCTCTTACATATTCCATACAATTTATTGCACAAACTTCTTAAATTTAAAAGGCATAGATAAAGAGAACTTTAAAGTTTTACTCGTAGATTTCCATTGAAAAGAATTGGTATTATTTTACAAAACTCGCGTATCTTTGGTAATAATTGAGATAGTAATCAACATAATTCTTTTTTAGACCGATCTTTTCTAAAAGAAGGTTATGGTGGTTCGTCCACGGAAGCCAGAAAGTGTCTCATTTTGAAGTTATCCATATGGATATCGTGCCAAGGTAAGGGCTAAAAAATGTTCCACCTTGGAAAATCCTTTTTACTCAACAGGGTCTAAGCAGGGTTAGGTCCTTAATTATTGCAAAAAATCCTTCAGTTACATTGGAAACTTTTATTTTGCAACACTATGTACATATATAGCTATAATCTCGGACCATTCATTCCTTAATTCAACCGTAATCAAGACCTGCACATGACCACGCATGTCACATTCACCGAGCATGTCATGTGTGCATGACATCAGCAGCACATGTCAATAATGTTCACTAGATTTTCGTCCTCAATAATTTCTCAACAAGGCACACATTTTCTCCTTTTTTGCCAAGAGATTAGAATATCCGCCAAATCATTCATGCGAAAGACCACAAAAAAGATCCAATTATTATCATCTCGTGATCCGATACAAAGTAGTTTGTACCGAGTCAAAGGCAATCCAATTAGGTACTAACCTATGGGACCCAATTTCCCGCCAACTTTACACGCTCATGAAGGCTCTGTGTTAAGTTACCACATCATTTTCCACTTGCCAAGAACATCTCCGAATGGCCTATCTCAGCCCTGTTCATAACCACGGCCTTAAAAATTCACCATCAAGCCGGTGACAATAGCACATTATTTAAGCCAAAACTTTTCCTGATCCCTGACTTCCCTCTTAAATAAGCCACTGGCACAAGGTGCAAGCACTATGTACTCACAATATGTGTAATTGCATTCTGATAATTGAGTACCGGACACAAGTTCACAAGTACAAATTCCTACGACCTACCTTTCCCTACCTCAATTTCTCAGACTGTCAGGTCTTGTCGTACCTTTCGGGAAACTGATCGAACCCGCGACCTAGCGCTTGCAAGGCAGACGCGCTACCCTCCAAGCGAACTAGGCTGGCCACAGTACCCTTAAACCCCTGTCAAACAAAAGAAATTTTGACTATTTTGAATGTCTTCAGCCTGGAATTATAACCTCATCCTCCTCAGTTTATGAGTTAGTACAACATGTCCAACACTTTACCTCTGAGCTACTGGGGCATCCCGTCATCAATATGAAATGAGTACCTATGAATACCAATAAATAATAAATTACCGACATACCAAGAGAAAGCGTTAAGATGTTTAAATTCCAACTCTGTGAAACGACTCGGTATTTTAAACATTACAACCATGTTACTCATCACTCATCATTATTTAGATTTTTTGCTGAACTCTAGAAGTACTTTAGGTATTTGATTAGGCAAATATTTTTTTGAGACCAAGAAATTTAATGTATGACTGCATAAGACGTCACGTCTACATAATGTAGATTAGACAGGTTTGTACTTGTTTTCAGAATGTTTAGACTTGTTTCGAATTGTTTGAACCAGACTAGACTAAACTCGTGAACAATGGAATGTTCTGAGGATAATTGTCACACATGGGTCACATGTGAGGTCGAACTATAGGGTAGGTGGGGGCGATTTTTTCTCTTTTGAGGCATCACTGTATAAGTACTTCACATGCCTTATCGTCCGGAAACCGAAGAGACAAGGAAGACAGGATAGGAGAAAGCCGGCCATTTCAAAAACAAACCTTATCCGTATTGAAAAAAATCCGCCCTGGGTGGAAATTGATCCCGCCACCTAGCGAGAGTTGAAAAAGATGTGCGATGGCATGAATTGGATCTTCTAGTAATTTTACTTCACCACTCTAGGGACAGAGTATAATATATGTATATGGGATAAAGAACAATAATAAGAAGGGAAAAAACGAAAATTTGACACCCGAAAATTTTCGACTAATAATAATGTAATAGGACTACTTTATTACATAGGGCGTAACATTTTCGCACGGGCGAGTAATATTTTTAGAATATGGAACACGGGAATAATTATTAGGTATTTATAAAATTTATTTATCAATAATCTTGATAATTTCATCAGATTTTTTGGTCCTGCTAAAAATAAAATTTACGGATGTTTTAATTAATTAGATAATGTCGCCTCGCTGGGGGAGGGGGACGTTAAACTGAGAATGTGCCAGCCTGTCAGCGGTGTGATATCACTCCAATGAACTCCAGACTCCTCTCCATTTGGACGCTGTCAAACTTTCTTGACTTGGCGGGGCGAAGCGCTACCGCGCTCCTTAATTTATCAAGTTGACCCACAGAACTTATATATAATGACTGCTGAAACCCTCCAAGGAATTTGGAACCATCGTCAATGGCTAGCTTAAGAACTTGACTTAACACGCCGCACCGATCCCCTTGTAACCGGAAAAGGCAAAGAAAAGTTGAATAATAAAATTGTATTGTAACTACATAGGTAGACCATCTGAATAATTTTACAATTTTAACAAAAAATAGATACCTACCTAGGTAGTAAATTTCATTTTATTATTAATATTATTAATATTATTATTGTTATTATTTTATTTTTAAAGCAGTCATTTTCAATTGTACCTATACGTATTTTTGGAACATATTTACCTCTATTCAAATAACCATTTTCACGTGTTAGTATCATGTGTGCGGGTAACATTATAGAAAAGAGAAACACGTACTTCAAAAGAATCGAACCCGTGGACTTGACATTACAAAGATAAGCATTATCATCATCATTATTTTTCATTCCTCTATGGAATTTATCAATTTATTATTAAAAAAAGATAAGTATTATCACTAGTAGTACCTAATATTCTTAATTATTAGACACTGATTATGGTTAACTGCAGGTTGTTGGTTTAATTAAGTTTTACTTCCTCGAATTGGTTTAACGAAGTTCAATAACTACCTAATTTTTCAAGTCTAGGAATGTACTTTCTGAGATGAATGTCTCGCCGGTCACCCGATCATTTACTGACCATGCTCGATGTATCTTCAAGTTAGCAAAATCTAGGAGCGAATTTGATTACAAGAACTTTTATCAGGAACATAAAATTGTCTGTAGGAGTTCAGTGGAATTTGGACTTACGTTAGGTATATGACGTCATCGCCTACGGGAGCGTATGCCGTGACGTCAAAGTTTACGATTTACCGGTATTTTTTAAATCGATTTATCTCGGTAACTCGGTATCTAGAAGTCGTAGAAGAAAAAGAAAAATTCCGTTGGTCCTCATTTTTCCTGCTCTGTGACTTTGAAACATCACCCAAGTAAGCGCAACTAATCTATTTATTTACTTTTTCCTTTATACCTATCCGCCGTCTATTGTTCTAAAATGGATTGGAACAGCCGTCGATATTTTGGCAGTCATTAGTAGGGATGTAGGGAATTTCCTGCTCTGTGACTTTGAAACATCACCCAAGTAAGCGCAACTAATCTATTTATTTACTTTTTCCTTTATACCTATCCGCCGTCTATTATTCTAAAATGGATTGGAACAGCCATCGATATTTTGGCAGTCATTGGTAGGGATGTAGGGAATGTAGGGATTAATTTGATAGATACCTACAGCCTACAGATAAAAGAATTACCTGATAGTTTTTTCAAGTACCTAACTGTCATCCGCTGTCATTTTCTTGGCTACGAGTACCTACGTGAGAATCCACACGCATTCTATGGATACTTCTTGTGAAGTGCTTACCATTTAAAATGAGAGCTATTGTTTAGAGGGATTTTAAAGGTTTCACGGCCTAAAGAGTTGTAAAATTTCTTTTGAAGGTGACAAAAGAAGAAAGACAATAGGTTATGGCAGCGATTCTCAACCGGGGGTACGTAGGAGACCTTCCGGGGATACGCAAGAAAAAATTGTGTAATGGCGGACAAATTGTGTAATGTAAACTCCAGAAAAGTTCTGAATTTTGACGTCCAGAATTTTTTCGAAAGGTACCTAGTTACCTACTGAGTATATTTAGAACTCAGTAGTAATGGTACACCTAGGTATGTGTACCCGGGACTCACTATGATGGTGGCGGGGGTACGTGAGATTAAATCCGGCTACCTAAGGGGCACGCGGGCGAAAGAAGGTTGAGAACCGCTGGGTTATAGGGTGGACCTTAAAAAACCACTTTCCGTTTTTACCTTTACGGAAATCAAAAGGAATTCCTTCGGTCAAAAGATAATGGACTTTCGAATACCCTTGCTATGTACTTCTTGGTTAACTAAAGTAATTTTGCCATCTCCACTAATAACACAATTTTTAGATCTTGTAGTTTTGACATCTCCACTACCATGTCTCTACTAAGTAAAAAAAAAAAAACTCGTAGTGAAAACCTACGAACCACGTGGTTCACAAATGGTAACAACCTCGTGTCTCGGGACACATTCCTAATATTGAATATTTTTTTATGATGCAATATCATCTACGATTAACTAAAATCACATGAGTCGTTAACCTGAGCTCTTAGATCAGATACCTAAGCGATGATATTTCTTCGTCCACGTATTTAATTTTACGATTTATTTAATTAAATTGTATTTTTTTACAGTTCAAATTTTAAAAAGTGGGGGCATTTATCAGAAATTTAAGTTTTTTTAAAGTAAATTATAATGTTGAAAATGAAAATAGATGAAAAGGTTTTCAGCTGATTACCACTATTTGGTCGGTAGATACCTACATACATAGGTTGTAAAAAACACACTATAATTATTTGATCTGTAGATACATAGATCATAAAATGAAAGTTCCTAATTAAAAGAGAAAAATCGTGAAAATTCAAAGAAGTGGTGAAATTTGGCGTGGTGTACACTTACATAAGTCACGCTTGCTGAACTCATTCCAATAGACGAAGATTCACAATAGTAATAAATAAATAAAATAAAATAGGTAAAAATCACAGAAATAACTCTTACGGAAGTTAAAGGAATTTAAATGAAAATAAATAAGGGCGTATCACTTAAAAAACTTGAGTACCGGCTCGCGAACGGGCACAATAAATAATTTTGATCAAATTTCGAGAAAAAGAAAAATCACTTTTCCACTCTTTTCAATCACGAAATGAAGAAAATATAATAACCGCTTTTTGATAGGAGATAGACGTTATAGTAATACAGCATTGAGCTCGAAAATGACGAAATTTTCGGAGGAAAATCGAAAAGGGATCGAAATGGTTGCTGCTGGTTTGGAACTTGGGATAGGAATGAGTGAATCGGACCCGGTGCGGTCCTATATAAAACATTGTTGGCGTGTAGCTTGTATGATGTAAATCTATAGGACCCGCGTGGTGTTACAGGGTCATGAGAAATCTTGTCACACGAGGACCGACTTGTCTTCGACAGTAATAAATAAATAATTTAATAAATACCTACCTGCCTGGATTTTTTTAAATGATTTTATGACGAAAACTTTCAAAAGGTTTGGTCCATAAAACTTACAAACATACAGAGATCTCAAGTCAAGGGAAGTTAAACAATATTATGACACATTTTTCACTGTCAGGGAACGGAAAAAAAGCCTCTTCATTACATCCAAACTGCAGAGCCTAATTCCGACTTTTCACTTGGCATAATAAATGAGGCTAATTAAACACCATCATCCTGCCTAGTTAGTTTGGAAGGTAGCGCTTTTGCCTTGTAAGCGCTAGGTCGCGGGTTCGATTCCTAGCCGAGGCGGATTTTATCCTGAACAGTTAAGATTCTCTCTCGGAACGGCTTGTTTTCACCTATCCTGTCTTCCTTCGTTCTTCGCTTTCGGGACGGTAAAACCTTAGCAGCAGTTCCATGCATTAAAAAATCACCATCAAGCCAGTGACAATAGCACATTAAATTGTAATTGTAATTTGTTTATTTGCATCAATAATTATAGATTACAATATTTCAAGGGTATATACACATCCCACACACACACATACAAATACATCAGTTCTCAATGGATCACTGAAGTTAAGACACTTTGCGCGTTGTTATAATCCGGATGGGAGATCATCTGGGCAATTACGTGTTGCTGGCTTATCCCGGCCCCACTCAGGCTGGGTGAGGTTAATGACAGTAAGTGGGTAGCTCGTGGCCGAATAAAGGGTAAAACCCCTGCCAGGAACAAACCATAGCGGTTATACAGTGACCTTCGACCTCTACCTACGAAAAAAAGTCAGATGATACGTCCTGTGTTGACGTCATGGCCTTTCTCTGTCAATTAAAACTTATTTCAAATGGAGAAACTGCCTCAAACTGGACATTCTAATACAGAGTGAAACGAACCTTGAACTACGAGTAGGAGTATACCTAGATGTAGATATTCGTATAGCTAAATACATATTACCTACTTCGATTACCTATGTAGAGTATCTATGTAGGTACTTCTAGTGCCCAACTGCCTACCGACTTTCTTTAGCTTAGCTCATTTTCATGCTAATTTTTCTGAAGACTTTCGTATGGCGATGACGGATAGAAAACAAACTTTCGTAGAGGGAAGGAAGACAAGATTGGAAGAAGCCAGCCTTATCTGTGTAGGAAAAGTTCGCCCCGGTCGCGAATAGAACCCATGATCAAACCCCATTACCCTTCAAGTAACTAGGTTTTGGTCCTCCAAAATTTTATATGGTGTGTTATGTAACAGTATGTTCATATTATGTCTAACAATTAACAATCATTTATTCGACTTATAATAAATGATAATTTTCTTTTATAATATCATTTACATATACCTATATTTTTCATCAATTCATTGAACTGTTCGCATTGTCCTGTTACCAAATAATTATATGCATATGCAGGCAAGTATTGTATAAGTCTCAGACTACATAGAATTATATAAAATATTATGTGCATATATAAATATTAGATTTTGTCTGGCGTAACATTTTCGCACGGGCGAGTAATATTTTTAGAATATGGAACACGGGAATAATTATTAGGTATTTATAAAATTTATTTATCAATAATCTTGATAATTTCATCAGATTTTTTGGTCCTGCTAAAAATAAAATTTACGGATGTTTTAATTAATTAGATAATGTCGCCTCGCTGGGGGAGGGGGACGTTAAACTGAGAATGTGCCAGCCTGTCAGCGGTGTGATATCACTCCAATGAACTCCAGACTCCTCTCCATTTGGACGCTGTCAAACTTTCTTGACTTGGCGGGGCGAAGCGCTACCGCGCTCCTTAATTTATCAAGTTGACCCACAGAACTTATATATAATGACTGCTGAAACCCTCCAAGGAATTTGGAACCATCGTCAATGGCTAGCTTAAGAACTTGACTTAACACGCCGCACCGATCCCCTTGTAACCGGAAAAGGCAAAGAAAAGTTGAATAATAAAATTGTATTGTAACTACATAGGTAGACCATCTGAATAATTTTACAATTTTAACAAAAAATAGATACCTACCTAGGTAGTAAATTTCATTTTATTATTAATATTATTATTGTTATTATTTTATTTTTAAAGCAGTCATTTTCAATTGTACCTATACGTATTTTTGGAACATATTTACCTCTATTCAAATAACCATTTTCACGTGTTAGTATCATGTGTGCGGGTAACATTATAGAAAAGAGAAACACGTACTTCAAAAGAATCGAACCCGTGGACTTGACATTACAAAGATAAGCATTATCATCATCATTATTTTTCATTCCTCTATGGAATTTATCAATTTATTATTAAAAAAAGATAAGTATTATCACTAGTAGTACGTAGTACCTAATATTCTTAATTATTAGACACTGATTATGGTTAACTGCAGGTTGTTGGTTTAATTAAGTTTTACTTCCTCGAATTGGTTTAACGAAGTTCAATAACTACCTAATTTTTCAAGTCTAGGAATGTACTTTCTGAGATGAATGTCTCGCCGGTCACCCGATCATTTACTGACCATGCTCGATGTATCTTCAAGTTAGCAAAATCTAGGAGCGAATTTGATTACAAGAACTTTTATCAGGAACATAAAATTGTCTGTAGGAGTTCAGTGGAATTTGGACTTACGTTAGGTATGTAGGTATACGCGGGTAGCTTTAGCTAGTTATTTTCTCATTAGGTGGGTATAAAATATTTTTCTTAGTAGGTAAAATACGTTAGGTATGTAGGTATACGCGGGTAGCTTTAGCTAGTTATTTTCTCATTAGGTGGGTATAAAATATTTTTCTTAGTAGGTAAAATTATTTTTAGGTAGGTAGCTAGGTAGCGTATAGGTACAAACAAACTAAAATTTGTTTCTATGGGGGTGCTGATAGGTACACATCAGATCAATGTTCGGCAATTACTATTGACGTTTAATTCGGCGGTAATAACCAATGTGAAGGTCCTGGGTTCGACTCCCGAGCATTGTGCTATTTCTTATCAACAGACATTGACTTCAATCAGATTAACCAAACCAAACCGGCCCACTATAAAAGCACACGTTTCGGACACTTTTGGTTCATCATCAAGTATCGAAGTGAGCTAGAAGTTACAAGTTACTTTAACTTTTACAACAGTTACCTCTGTGTGTGTGTCTGCAACCTGTGTGTATTTTTTCCGAGTTCAGATGGTAAGTTGAAAGTTTTTATCGAACGTATGTACCTATACAAAGTGAGATTTTTTTAAGAGGTTTGATAGAGGGAACTGCGACACTTTTGGTTCATCATCAAGTATCGAAGTGAGCTAGAAGTTACAAGTTACTTTAACTTTTACAACAGTTACCTCTGTGTGTGTGTGTGTGTGTGTGTGTGTGTGTGTGTGTGTGTGTGTGTGTGTGTGTGTGTGTGTGTCTGTAACCTGTGTGTATTTTTTCTGAGTTCAGATGGTAAGTGATTTTTTTTTTAGAGGTTTGATAGAGGGAACTGCAACTGCTAAGGTTTTATCGTCTCGAAAGCGAAGTGAGAAGGAAGACAGGATAGGAGAAAGCCAGCCTTGAGAACGAACCTTATCCCTTCAGGATAAAGAGATCGCCTAGGGCGGGGATCGAAACCGCAACCTAGCGCTTACAAGGCAGACGCGCTACTCTCCAAGATAAAATATAGGATGGAAGTTTCGGGTTTAATTATCCCTTTATTTTGCCTCTATATCAGTATATCTATTTGTTTCACCCAGAAATCCCAAACATTTTGTTCTATTTTTATAAAAACTAGCAAAAACGGGTTAATCGCTTAATAGATTTTATCTTGAAAGTTGTTCAACATTCGAAACATTTTTAGCAAAAAACGGGTTAATCGCTTAATAGATTTTATCTTGAAAGTTGTTCAACATTCGAAACATTTCGTAACAATTGTGCAACTGTTGGCCAACAAATGTTTCCTGTGGGTACCAGAGGCTTTTGACAACAAATAAAAAAAAAAAGTACGAAACATTTCGTAACAATTGTGCAACTGTTAGCCAACAAATGTTTCCTGTGGGTACCAGAGGCTTTTGACAACAAATCAAAAAAAAAAAAAGTAATTACATAATTTACAGTAATAGTTGAACGGTCAAAAGGTTTTAGATAAAAATATAATAAAATTATGGGAAACTCCCCGCCGATAAATCATATCAATGGAATTTTACGGAATTTCAAAATGATTAATTCATGAGAAGCTGGAAAAGGTTTGTTTCTATTCCAGAATCAAGGCAGTCATTGAAAATCAATCAAACTTGAGCGTTTCGTGGAATAAATGGTAGATATTGAAATCGAATACACTTTATGTAGGCGCTTGTGTATTTAAATTTAAATCATACTTGGGTAATCTACCCTATCCCCCCATTGCGTCACTATGATTTTCCAACACCTCGTTTATCACAATCGATATTTCCAGAATAAATATAGGTACCCTAATATCCTTGTGCCTCATACCCACCCATGATAGAACAATCATGTAAAATAATTAATCAGTAAGTTAGGTACCTAACACCCACCCACAAAAGAAGTGTTTTATCATGAACTTTCATTCCCTCTCCCGATATAGGTAGGTAGAACTACATACTGAGGTATATTACTGTATATCCTTGTGCCTCATACCCACCCATGATAGAACAATCATGTAAAATAATTAATCAGTAAGTTAGGTACCTAACACCCACCCACAAAAGCTAATTTTTATACCGTAGTATAAGTGGGGAAGTGTTTTATCATGAACTTTCATTCCCTCTCCCGATATAGGTAGGTAGAACTACATACTGAGGTATATTACTGTATTGATATTCCCAACATACATAGAGGTATTCCTACATACCTAATACTTACCTGTATTTCCTCATATCAGCTATTAGGCCAGCCACTCACGCTCAGACCATTCAACGGACCGCGGTCTCAGAGACTTGGATCTGTCAGGTCAGACAGTAAGAACGTGTGTGGCGGAAAAAGCTAGAAACCCACGTCTGTCAGACCGTCTGAGAGACCTGGCTCTCAAGCTTTTTTCGCCACCCCCGTTCTGACTGTCTGACAGATTGTCTCAACGTGGGTGGCAGGCATAAGGTCGAAGGATTTTGGTAAAATGTCCTCACCACAGTGCATACATGGTGGACGCTTGAGCCCAATGTCTCTGAGATAGGCTTACCAGACGTCCGCTTTTCGGCGGACGCGGACGTCTGGTCCTCCTTTTTATACGTTTGCCCTCCGTCCGCCCGCCTTTTTCAAATATAGCAAAATGTCCGCCTTTTTGAAGTTTCGGCCTCAAAAACCTAAATTACGTAATGTATCGTTTTTCGTTGGGAAGAGGACGTCAGGTCTCGAATTTTAAAAAGCATAAATGCAATTTTTGTAAAATTCAGTCGGTATAAAAATAGGTGGTAGGTATGTATTAATAGGTACACTGTACATAGATTATTTTATGGAACAATATTCAAGACCTGTTTAAATTAAAAAAAAGACAAGTTTAGATTGACATTAACATACATACCTAAGACATTTACAACAACAACAACTAGTTTGGCAAAAATCTGTAATCTTGCCTCCGAACAAAAGTACTTAGGTATCTGTAATTTTGCCAGAAAAATTTGTAATTCCTTCGGAACAAAAGTTGGTGCCCTCCGTCCGCCCGCCTTTTTCAAATATAGCAAAATGTCCGCCTTTTTGAAGTTTCGGCCTCAAAAACCTAAATTACGTAATGTAGGTATCGTTTTTCGTTGAGAAGAGGACGTCAGGTCTCGAATTTTAAAAAGCATAAATGCAATTTTCGTAAAATTCAGTCGGTATAAAAATAGGTGGTAGGTAGATATGTATTAATAGGTACCTACACTGTACATAGATAAAAAAAAAAATCATGTTACTTATTATACTGGTGGTTTTTGTGTTGATTACTTTCTGCGTCCTCCTTTTGGTTGAAATGTCCGCCTTTTTTTAGATCGTCATTTTCGAGCTCAATGCTGTATTACTATAACGTCTATCTCCTATCAAAAAGCGGTTATTATATTTTCTTCATTTCGTGATTGAAAAGAGTGGAAAAGTGATTTTTCTTTTTCTCGAAATTTGATCAAAATTATTTATTGTGCCCGTTCGCGAGCCGGTACTCAAGTTTTTTAAGTGATACGCCCTTATTTATTTTCATTTAAATTCCTTTAACTTCCGTAAGAGTTATTTCTGTGATTTTTACCTATTTTATTTTATTTATTTATTACTATTGTGAATCTTCGTCTATTGGAATGAGTTCAGCAAGCGTGACTTATGTAAGTGTACACCACGCCAAATTTCACCACTTCTTTGAATTTTCACGATTTTTCTCTTTTAATTAGGAACTTTCATTTTATGATCTATGTATCTACAGATCAAATAATTATAGTGTGTTTTTTACTACCTATGTATGTAGGTATCTACCGACCAAATAGTGGTAATCAGCTGAAAACCTTTTCATCTATTTTCATTTTCAACATTATAATTTACTTTAAAAAAACTTAAATTTCTGATAAATGCCCCCACTTTTTAAAATTTGAACTGTAAAAAAATACAATTTAATTAAATAAATCGTAAAATTAAATACGTAGACGAAGAAATATCATCGCTTAGGTATCTGATCTAAGAGCTCAGGTTAACGACTCATGTGATTTTAGTTAATCGTAGATGATATTGCATCATAAAAAAATATTCAATATTAGGAATGTGTCCCGAGACACGAGGTTGTTACCATTTGTGAACCACGTGGTTCGTAGGTTTTCACTACGAGTTTTTTTTTTTTTTACTTAGTAGAGACATGGTAGTGGAGATGTCAAAACTACAAGATCTAAAAATTGTGTTATTAGTGGAGATGGATATTAGGAATGTGTCCCGAGACACGAGGTTGTTACCATTTGTGAACCACGTGGTTCGTAGGTTTTCACTACGAGTTTTTTTTTTTTTACTTAGTAGAGACATGGTAATGGAGATGTCAGAACTACAAGATCTAATTGTGTTATTAGTGGAGATGAAAAAAAAAAACGGTGAAACCACCTGATGTGTGTATTTCTGACGTAACATCAGATGCAGAATGAATCATGATGTGACCCTATCCGCTATACCCGCCATACAGGGTGCTCGAGGTAGATTGTGTACACTTCTCTGAAAAAGGAGAAACAAAAAGTAAATACCTAAATGTGTTATGTTCACACTAGATTTGACAAAGCTCAAAACTGACTTTTGAGTGGAAGGTGGAAATGGAGATATTCTCGGTTCTGGATTCTACCAGATTTCAATATTGTAGGTATTGGTGGAGATTTCAATTCTACCAGATTTAAAATTGCATTAGTGGAGATCTCGGTTCTGAGCTTTGTTAAATCTAGCGTGAAGAACATCAATGGAGGAGTTGCAATTGGGAAAACATTATTAATAAAAGGTCGATTCTTACGTAAAAAGTTGTGAAAAATCCAAATCTAAAGTCAAAACTCGGAAGAAGTAACTTTAAAAGGTCGAAAATTCAATTTTTAATTGCCGTTCTAATGAAAAAGTTCGAAGAGTTGTGAAGTCACAGATTTCACGTCAAAATGCGCAGAAACGCTTGCGCACAAAAAAACGAAGCGGGATGAATTATGCCTAGAGCCTAAATCCAAAGTTTCAGCCATTGGTCCGTGTGTGTGTCTGTCTGTGTGTGTGTCTGTCTTTTCATTGTTCCATCTCGAATCTCGATATATCCACATTGAAAGCGGATCACGTCTTTTGAAATCTAAAAATAAAGTTCATCTTTATTACTCTCGGAAATTCTTTCAATCGGAATCAATTCTGATGAAAAAAGAAGAAAGCTGATGTCTTTTCTTCCACCAGAGAAAACAATAAAAGAAGAGCGCAACAATAACGTATCGTTAGGAAAATTACAAGGCGCATTTTCTCATTGGTAATGTCTTTGAAAAATTGTAAAATATAGGATCGTGCTTTCCTTTTCAGAAAGAATGGTTTGTTTTCCGGTTGAGTTAAATAAAGAAGGTCAGATTTCAAAGAATATAGAAGAAAGGGAAACCTTTTGATATTGATATGTTTGAACGCCTTCGAATTTTTATTTTTAATTTCGTAAGGAGTAGGTAGACTTTACTTCTTTTTGTGGGATTTTTGTTATGGCGTGATCGAAAACTAAACTAAACTAAACTAAACATGAGTACATAACAAAAATTAATGTTTAAAATTGACCCAACTCACCTGAACTCGTGGATCGTTCACTACGTTGACGTTGTCCTGGTTTTTCCAGTAGATCTCGGGCATGGGGTTACCCACCGCGTTACAGGGGAGGGCAATGTCCCCCTGGATGGTGGCAATGGTTACCGGACTCCAGGTTAGGATTCGGGGTGCCTTCGGGACGCTGCTAAAACTCTCTATAAACACATGTCTTCTCATTGTACACATAAAAATAGAGAGCGAAAGAGATGTGCTGTGTCAGATCTCGGTAGTTTGGCATTTCCGCTCGTTTCTCTGTAAATGGGACGCTGCTGCGGTCCAGACAGGTCTTGTTGTCACCGCCTGGGAAATGAAAAGCTCAAGATGAGTTTTTACTTTCCATTTGTGTTTTTAGAGCTTGGTTCCTTTTGGTTAATTACTTGGCGGACATTTGTCTCAGCTTGCCACTTTTGGTAACACTGAGTTTCACACATCAAATCTTTCTTCCTGGCCCTTGCAAATTCTAAATTCTTTTCTAAAATTTTCTAGCTTACCTAATCTAAACAAAACAACCTAGTGGGACGCTGCTGCGGTCCAGACAGGTCTTGTTGTCACCGCCTGGGAAATGAAAAGCACAAGATGAGTTTTTACTTTCCATTTGTGTTTCTAGAGCTTGGTTCCTTTTGGTTAATTACTTGACGGACATTTGTCTCAACTTGGGCAAAAGAGTCTGAGTGAGGTCTACAGTTCACAGAACTACTAGCTCTTTTTAAGAGCTTTGATAGAGGTTTAGTTTTCGAAATCGAAGAGAGAAGGAAGACAGGATAGAAGAATCTAGCCGTCCCGGAAACGAACATTAACCGTTCAGCATAAAATCCTCCCCGGGCGGGAATCGAACCCACGGCCTAGCACCAGGCAGACGCGCTAGCAACCAAGCTACCTAGGCTGGCCTTTGAGATTTAGACAGCTCTAATCCAATCTGATCAGGCGTGGGATATTTACCTTGGACGAAGATAGTGGCAGGGCTGGTCGTTTTCTCCTGAGATCCGGCAATGGCACGACACCTGTATTGTCCATGGTGTTGAGGTGTCACGCAGTCGATGACCAGACGAGACTTGACGTTAGCCATGCCTGAGGTGGCGAGGTCATTCTGCTCTTCAAATCCGGACTGTGGAAGAAAACGAAGATGTGATCGTCGAAAGTAGATCTAAAAAGGTTGCAGTGGGCTTATTTCTCTGAAGAGAGAGAGCAACCAGATATTAATAGTAAAGCAAACTAGCTAATCTTGAGGGTTTTTTCTGAGGCAGTGAAAGCTATTTCTATACAATGGCATATTTGTACTGTAGCATTGTCTATCATTGATCAGAAAGGATTTCTTTTAAATTGTTTATTCAGAACTGAAGTTCTAGTTTATTAGGTACAACCTTTGACTTTGATTTTTCAACTAGGTTTAATACGAGAGAACTAACTAGTTTATTAGGTACAACCTTTGACTTTGATTTTTCAACTAGGTTTAATACGAGAGAACTAGGAAAACTTGAAACCAATAAAGCAAACCAACTTTTCAAAAAAATTTCGACAAAGATTAATCTCTCTGAATGAGCAATGGAAAAAATTAAATATACCTCTTTCAAATGAGCTCTCCGCTAAAGATCCGAACATTGTGTGTGTTCAGAAAGTAAAAAATCATATAAAAGGAGTAATTACTCTGAGATCAATTTTTTCAACTTTTAAAAAATAATATTCAAATAAATAACTAAAATTATAAACAATAAGTACGCCACGGGCCGTAATGGAAATAATAAACATGGGGCGATTTTTGGTTTTTCAATCGACTTTTTTTTTGCTTGAACTTTTTATAAAGTTGAAATTAAATTTCGCTACTCTAATCTGAAACAATCAAAATGAAAAGAAGAGGTGTCATTGAAAGGTTATTTTTTACGGTGATCTAGCAAAGTCAGTGGGGTAGCTACGCAAACCATTTTTTTCTTCCAATAATGAAATTTTTTGGTGGTTCCTTGGATACACCGCCAGTTCCTGACAAAGCACTAAAGTTAAGTAACGTCAAGCGTGGCAACGATCAGGAGGGGGACTACCTCGTGTACTGCTAACTTTTAAAAAATAATATTCAAATAAATAACTAAAATTATAAACAATAAGTACGCCACGGGCCGTAATGGAAATAATAAACATGGGGTGATTTTTGGTTTTTCAATCGACTTTTTTGCTTGAACTTTATATAAATATTGAAATTAAATTTCGCTACTCTAATCTGAAACAATCAAAATGAATAAAAGAGGTGTCATTGAAGGGTTATTTTTTTACGGTGTTCTGTCGATCAAAATCAGTTTTTCTTCAAATATTATTATTATTATTTTTTTTGGTGGTTCCTTGGATACACCGCCAGTTCCTGACAAAGCACTAAAGTTAAGTAACGTCAAGCGTGGCAACTGTAAGGAGGGGGACTACCTCGAGTACTGCTGACCTTCGCATTGAACTAAATTATCGTTCTGGCCAACTCAGAAATATTCCGTCTCGAGTACTGCTGACCTTCGCATTGAACTAAATTATCGTTCTGGCCAACTCAGAAATATTCCGTCTCACCCGGGGCTCGAACTCGTGACTGGGGGGAAGTTAATATTTACCTTCTTCACTGAGCGGATAGAGGAACGTCGACTCTTGCGTCCTTCCCATTGGACTGATGGCAATGCAAGTATATTCACCCATGTCGGACCAGTGTAATTTGCTAATCAGGAGCTCGCCTGTTTTCAGAACCTGCGGACAGAAGAGACGTCAAGATTTAGGATGGATTTAGGATTGGTCAGATTGGGAAGAGGGCAGTTGAGGTGTACTGCTGACCTTCGCATTGAACTAAATTATCGTTCTGGCCAACTCAGAAATATTCCGTCTCACCCGGGGCTCGAACTCGTGACTAAGGGGAAGTTAATATTTACCTTCTTCACTGAGCGGATAGAGGAACGTCGACTCTTGCGTCCTTCCCATTGGACTGATGGCAACGCAAGTATATTCACCCATGTCGGACCAGTGTAATTTGCTAATCAGGAGCTCGCCTGTTTTCAGAACCTGCGGATAGAAGAGACGTCAAGATTTAGGATGGATTTAGGATTGGTCAGATTGGGAAGAGGGCAGTTGATATTTTGCAACTTCCATTTGTTTATTGTAAAATTAACAAACAATAAATCTGTGAAGAGATATTAATATTTGGTTTCAATTTTCAATAATTTGAGTTTTATTTTTTCCATGTTGATTTTTTTTACTACGTAGAAAATATTAGGTGTTTACAGTTTAAGACTTCTTTAGACAAAAGCTCTAGTGTTAGGCTAAAATTCTAAATCTATAAAAAATAGGTATTTAATAATTTTCTTCGAAAAAATTAGTTTATTTATGTATATTTACATGCTAAGCAACTTAAAAAGATTGTTTAAAAATATCTCAAAAAAGGGGTTAAACTTTAATACCTTTCAACTTTACATAGATTAAAAAAAATCATGTTACTTATTATACTGGTGGTTTTTGTGTTGATTATTTTCTGCGTCCTCCTTTTGGTTGAAATGTCAGCCTTTTTTAGCCAAAATGTCCTCCTTTTGAAATTTCTTGTCTGGTAATCCTACTCTGAGACCGCGGTCTGAGTGTGAGTGGCTGGCCTTATACCGTACAAGAGGCGGTGTTCTTGACTCTTAACTTGCATTTTCTGCGTCCTCCTTTTGGTTGAAATGTCCGCCTTTTTTTAGCCAAAATGTCCTCCTTTTGAAATTTCTTGTCTGGTAACCCTACTCTGAGACCGCGGTCTGAGCGTGAGTGACTGGCCTTATACCGTACAAGAGGCGGTGTTCTTGACTCGTAACTTGCCCCCCTGACTTGCTGATAACATCGGCTAAGGCCTTTGCCTGTGCTGGCGATAGAACTGCACTTCTGCCAGCCTATGGGTTAGATTTCCAATGAGGCATCGACTGATCGACTCTTCTGTCTGTAAATTTAATCTAGCCAGCCCAGTTAGATTCGAAGGTAGCGCTAGCGCGTCTACCTTGTAAGCGCTAGGTTGAGGGTTTGATTCCCACACGGGGTGGACTTTAGCCTAAATAGATAAGGCTCGTTCTCGGAACGGCTGGCTTCCTCCTATCCTGTCCTCCTTTCTTCGATTTCGGGACGATAAGACCTCGGTTGTGACAGGTCCCTCTAACAAATATCAAACTTCTTCAGAAATAATTATAATAATTTAAACCTAGCCACGTGGTACGTGGTAGTTTAGAGTCCCTGCACTTCTGCCAGCCTATGGGTTAGATTTCCAATGAGGCATCGACTGATCGACTCTTCTGTCTGTAAATTTAATCTAGCCAGCCCAATTAGATTCGAAGGTAGCGCGTCTACCTTGTAAGCGCTAGGTTGAGGGTTTGATTCCCACCCGGGGTGGACTTTATCCTAAATAGATAAGGTTCGTTCTCGGAACGGCTGGCTTCCTCCTATCCTGTCCTCCTTTCTTCAATTTCGGGACGATAAGGGCTCTTTCACATCTAGACTGCAACTTGTAGTATACGACAGTTTTCATGATGAGGGCTACATAGTCGTATGGGCCTGTTCACACTTGAACTTGAAGTTTAAGTGTGAACAGGCCCATAACACTATGTAGCCCTCAACATGAAAACTGTCGTATACTACAAGTTGCAGTCTAGATGTGAAATCCACCTAAGACCTCGGTTGTTACAGGTCCCTCTATCAAACAAACTTTTTCAGAAATAATTATAATAATTTAAACCTAGCCACGTGGTACGTGGTAGTTTAGAGTTCATATACCGTCTGGAACAACACGTGCCACTGGCCTTTTCAGGGTGTACTCAGCCTTGTGAGGCTGAGAAAAGTCTGATTTAACAATTGAAGGACTGTCTCTCGCATAAAAATAGAATTTGACTACAATATGTATATAGATCGTAGTACCCTAATACCGGTCGCTATGCGCATTTATATGTCATAGCTACTCATTTTCCTCACGAGGCTGAGTGGGCCCCGCAACAGCCAGTCACGGAATCACTTTGCAGATACAAATTTCTTGACCCCGCCGGGAATCGAACCCGGGTCTCCCGCGTGCAAGGCGAGTGCAGTGACCACTACGCCAACTTGACCCCGCCGGGAATCGAACCCGGGTCTCCCGCGTGCAAGGCGAGCGCAGTGACCACTACGCCATGGGAGCTGACTTTAGAGTCCATATACCGTCTGGGACAACACGTGCTACTGGCCTTTTCAGGGTGTACTCAGCCTCGTGAGGCTGTGAGAAAAGTCTGATATGACCTTAACAATTGAAGGACTGTCTCTCGCATAAAAATAGAATTTGACTACAATATGTATGTAGATCGTAGTACCCTAATAATACCTTTGTAGCTTACTGTTAGAGAAAACACTCTTCCACTTGTCACCCGTCCAGATGTACGCCACGCTTGACGATGTTTAACTCCAGTGTTTTATCGATCAGTTAAACAGTTGATAATGTCGAAACAATAGTTGAAATAAGCATAAAAAAAGTTCTCTAATAGCCTTATATCTCTACGTAAAATGGCTAACACAGATAAAAAATTTGCCGACAAAGAAAAGAACTCCCACCAATGTTTGGCCTAGTAAATTCTCTCCAGGAGTTAAATTTAATTAGCCTTTGATCCTAGCATTAATGAATTCTAAGGTCGAGTTCTCTCCTCGTTATCATTATTATTAAACGTTTCGATCTTTCTAGGAAGAAAGGAAATTCTTCTTGAGGATTTATTTGACTGAAACGTGTTGAAAGCTAAGGGAAAAACAACCCAGTAAACCTAATAGTTGACACAAATCGGTGGATTTTTTTACTACTACGTACCTATACCTAGTTTACAGTTTACACGTACAAGTTTTTTTTACTTACCGTTACAAAAAAAGAAAAAAAAAAACTGATGAAAATTCTTAGAAGAGTCTCTAATCAATTCAAAGCAATAAAACAACTGCTACATTAGACGCATGTGGCCTGTGTCGTAGCATGCCCATCCCGTAGTATGCCTCTCATCAGATGGACGAGAGGAGACACAATACTTCCCATTTAGGTGCTGGGTCAACACGAGAACACCAGAAAGTAACCCGTTGAAATATTTGCAATTGAAAAACGAGTGCAAATTTTTGTCGATGGTGGGATTCGAACCCGGGACCTTCTGCATGGTAAGCAAGCGCGTTACCACTGGACCAACCGTGCCGAAGACAGAAAGTAACCCGTTGAAATATTTGCAATCGAAAAACGAGTGCAAATTTTTGTCGATGGTGGGATTCGAACCCGGGACCTTCTGCATCGTAAGCAAGCGCGTTACCGCTGGACCAACCGTGCCAAAGAAAAAAAAAAGTAACCATATCTTTGGTTCAAGCAATCATTTTGTTAAAAGAAACAAACTTAGATTAGGTGTATTTTTCTTTCAGGAAACTCCTGGAAACGGAACCGATTCCCTTTTGGAAACTGACACGGTGCCTATACTAAACCATAGGAAATCAAAGATTGCGCGCCGTCGGAATGGGTTCCATTTCCGAAAGTTTCCTGAAAAGAAGACACACCTATTCTGGTCCTGATCTAATTATCTTCAGAGATATGTACAAAACGTAGTCCAAACGATTTCTTTCAGTCTGGACATCTTTCGCAAGATCCGGTATAGAGCTGCATACTTGATTCCGATCATAATTCAATAACTTGGGGGTCTTTTTTTATGGAAAATACCGCTGAGATCTAATATATTCTAAGGGGGACTGGGGGAACCTTGAAGTCCAGGGACTTCGGGGTCTTCTGAGTTCGATGTGAAGTTCAGTTCAAGATTCGAGGCTAAACTGTATCGTCTGTTCTGTTCCTCGTGCCCCTAGCCCTTAGGTGGCCTAAGTTCCCCGGTAAAGGCGTAGTTCTCAAGACTTTTTATTTGTAATTTATAGTTTTAATAACCGAGGAAGCGATAGCGATTTGAATATGGTAAAGAATGGGGAAAGCATTGTATTTTATTTTATAGTAAAGTGTTGAGCTTTCTGATATAGAGTTCAATAATGGAGCGTGGATAGTACTTGGATGGTTGACCCATCTGGGTACTAGTACTCCATGTACTGCTGGCTTTTACCGGTCCCACTCAGGCTGGGTAAAATTAATGTGAGTAGTTGGTTTGGTTTGTGCAAACGCCTGGAGGGTAAAACCCCCGTCTCGAAGAATATCTTTCAATTGAAAGTTTGATCTTTCTTTCGGATTATCGAACTAAATTAAAAATATCTAATATTGCTCTTTATCAATAAACAATAAGTAAATCAATTGAAAGTTTGATCTTTCTTTCGGATTATCGAACTAAATTAAAAATATCTAATATTGCTCTTTATCAATAAACAATAAGTAATACATAGGTAATAATTGTTTCGAAATTATTCAATGTGCGTCAATGGAATACGTACGCGTACATTTAGCTCATTAGATCAGTGGTTCTTAAACAAAAGTTAGTTCTCAATCCCTACATTCCTCACCCTTGAAAAAATTCTCATTTATAGGAATATTAAGATAAAGGATTATGATTAAAATAAAGCTGATGATTTAGAAAATCGATGATAAAGATTGTAGAATATTTTTATATATGTAGATGGATTTATTTTTTTATTAATAATTTATCCTTAACTACCTAGTTTCAGAAAAAGTACCATTTAACCATCAGTCTTTTCGTCGTGTTAGTTAGGATAGTAGAGGGGTTGTTACTTTCCTTATCCTATATTTAGATTTCATTACAGGTTTCATTTGAATGTTCCAAGATCTTTTTTTTTTATTTTAAAAAAAAAACTTAGATTTGGTGACCAAAATTAATTTGTTAAATTTCATGTCAAAAGTGGTCAAAATATACAAGAAAATGAAATTGGAAAAATGAATAAATCAATTGAAAGTTTGATCTTTCTTTCGGATTATCGAACTAAATTAAAAATATCTAATATTGCTCTTTATCAATAAACAATAAGTAGGTAATAGGTAATAATTGTTTCGAAATTATTCAATGTGCGTCAGTGGAATACGTACGCGTACATTTAGCTCATTAGATCAGTGGTTCTTAACAAAAGTTAGTTCTCAATCTCTACATTCCTCACCCTTGAAATATTCTCATTTATAGGTATATTAAGATAGAGGATTATGAAAAGATTGTAGAATATTTTTATATGTAGATGGATTTATTTTTTTATTATTAATTTATCCTTAACTACCTATAGTTTCAGAAAAAAATAAATAAAAAGGAACAATAATTCAAAAAAGAAATAATAATAGTAATAAAGCAGAAGTTGGCAGCGCCCCTAAGTTGAGAACAACTGCACCGAAAGTCGATTTCGAAAGATCAAAAAGTGCTCTATCAGCGATAATTATTTTATAGAAGCTTTTTAATTATTCATAAATAACATTAATAATCTCTACGTGCCTAATTCTTATCAAAATCAATTTTCACATGATCCCGGGGGGGTCAGTACGAGAATAATCGAAAAGTAGGTACAAAATAAAAATAGGTACAAGATATAGACATGGGAACATCGATAAAACTCGATAGCTCGGGGGGTAAATATTGAATTTCTGGGAGGTGATGTCTACAGACTTTTTCATTGATCAAATTCCGGTGTTGTGGTTTTGACATCTCCACTAATAACAGTGAACGAGTAACAACTACCTTCTATTGTTTTCGCATTGATCAAATTCCGGTGTTGTGGTTTTGACATCTCCACTAATAACAGTGAACGAGTAACAACTACCTTCTATTGTTTTCGAAAAATTGACATCTCCACTAATGCAATTTTAAATCTGGTAGAATTGAAATCTCCACCAATACCTACAATATTGAAATCTGGTAGAATCGACATCTCCACTATTGCAATATTTAGATCTTCTAGATTTGTCATCTCCACAGAATAGGTGTGTCTTCTTTTCAGGAAACTTTCGGAAATGGAACCCATTCCGACGGCGCGCAATCTTTGATTTCCTATGGTTTAGTATCAGGCACCATGTCAGTTTCCAAATGGGAATCGGTTCCGTTTCCAGGAGTTTCCTGAAAGAAAAATACACCTAATCTAAGTTTGTTTAATTTTAACAAAATGATTGCTTGAACCAAAGACATGGTTACTTTTTTTTCTTCGGCACGGTTGGTCCAGTGGTAACGCGCTTGCTTAGCATGCAGCAGAAGGTCCCGGGTTCGAATCCCACCATCGACAAAAATTTGCACTCGTTTTTCGATTGCAAATATTTCAACGGGTTTCTTTCTGGTGTTCTCGTGTTGACCCAGCACCTAAATGGGAAGTTTTGTGTCTCCTCTCGCCCATCTGATGAGAGGCATACCATACTACGACACAGGCCACATGCGTCTAATGTAGCAGTTGTTTCATTGCTACGAAATAAAAACGGCGGTGGAACACT
>NW_007379721.1:67121-72848 GCF_000475195.1 Diaphorina citri | reverse complement strand
AATGGACTGGATACCCCATCCCCCTGTGTCGATAAGAGTAAAATCACCGGAAAAGTACGATAATGCCACCGCGTACGACAATGCACCGTGCGATAAAACTGACGTGAAACCACCTACGATAGAACCGTACGCAGAGAAACCGATTGATAATGTAACGTATGATAAACCGTTTGATAATGCAACGTATGATAAACCGTTTGATAATGTAACGTACGACAATGTGTCTAATGTGGGGCAATCAATACGTACGGAAAAGAAACATCGGTCGCCAGAGAAGTATGAACATGAGAGTCCAGGTAAATTATTCGGGAGCAGGAGAACAGCGAAATATTTCCGGATTAGGGTAAACCCTAGATTGAATAGGTTATTAGGTATAATACCTTTCCTTAATCTTGATTGTAAACTAGGGTAAGTGTACCATTTATTCGCCCATCTAAAAAACGTACCATTTATTGGCCCACCTGCCCACATTTATTTTTCTAATTTTTGTTTTTATGACTACAATTTTTGAATAGCACTGGTTCGCTAGCAGTCTTTAAGCCCTTTCTTTTGATGAAATTGGATCTTGAAAAAGTTCGTCCAGTTCAGACTTATGTGGCGTATGGTACAGGTGGGCCAATAAATGGTACGTTTTTTAGATGGGCGAATAAATGGTACACTTACCCTAGTGCTTCTCTGAATCTTCCGTTGGCTTTCTCATTGCTGACAGGGGCAGTAGTTCCTTAAAAAAGACCGGAAGAAATAAATTGTAATGAAGAAGTAAGAAGGAAGGAAATGAAGAATGAAGTAAGAAAGAAAAAAAGAAAAAAAAAATGACTTGGAACTCCCTTGAATACCCCCTTGTTCCTCTCATAAGTGGGTGAATAGATGAAGAAAAGTGCATAGATAAAGGAAATTGCAGAATATTATGAAAATATTTGACTATATTCTAACTACGGGTATATCAACATTTATAATATACATAATTATGTATGTACTTGTACATAATATGTATTTTGTGGAGGGAGTTGCCACATGTGCCATTATAATTATCTTCAGAGCTTCAGACACATATCCCTTCACTAGAATTTTCACCCATGTTGCCAATTCTTGCGAAGAAAACTTTCTTTGGGCGGGGGATAAATTTCTTCGCAATTCCACAGAAAGCTGAGGGAATCCCAGGATGCTGGAAGGTATTAAAAACTCTGTGGTAGCAAACTTTACTGGGATGCATTATTGCATTTTATCCTTCCTTTCTCCCTTGCTCCTATCTTTCTCCCTTCTTCCTCCCCCGAGCGATCTTTATCCCGGAACAATTTCAGTTCCTCCGCCTTAATTCTCTACATCCCCTTTTTATCGCTTCTTCTCCCCCTCTTTTCCGTAGATTACCCTCATTTTAGTTCCTCTTCCTCCCCCTTTCTCCTTAGATTACCTCCTTTTTTATACCTCCTTTCTTCCCCTTAGCTCATTTCCTCCCTTTCATCCTAGTTTTTCTATTTACTGCCCTTTTGTAAAGCTCTTGGATGTCGCCTGCAGCTTAATAAGTCTTGGCCTTTGTCCATTTCGTCTGTACTAAATAAAATTTTGAATTCTTCCCAGGTGATGTTCGGAGTAGACACTTCCGTAAGCCATTGTGCTGCTGGTCCTTTTAATGCTTGGCCCAGTGTTAGAATAAGATCACTCCCAAACCTAGGGTTTTCAGAAAAACAAACGTCTGCTGTTTGAAGCCAGGCTTTTGCATCAACATTGTCCAGAGAAGGATTGAATTCGGGCAAAGTTAGGACTCTATTATTTTTGACCAATTCTCTCAATAATTCCCGTACCTCAGGATAGGGTTGGGACATCGAGACGAAAACATCGATGTTCGATACATCGATGTTTTTAAACTTCGATATATCGCGTATCCGATGTATCGTAATCAAAAACATCGATGTTGACATCGATGTTTTTGTTCCGATGTAACAATGTTTTCAAAACATCGATGTCCGATGTAACAATGTTTTCAAAACATCGATGTCCGATGTAACAATGTTTTCAAAACATCGATGTCCGATGTAACAATGTTTTCAAAACATCGATGTCCGATGTAACAATGTTTTCAAAACATCGATGTCCGATGTAACAATGTTTTCAAAACATCGATGTCCGATGTAACAATGTTTTCAAAACATCGATGTCCGATGTAACAATGTTTTCAAAACATCGATGTCCGATGTAACAATGTTTTCAAAACATCGATGTCGGTGTCCCAACCTAGGGTTGGGACATCGAGACGAGAACATCGATGTTCGATACATCGATGTTTTTAAACTTCGATATATCGAGTATCCGATGTATCGTAATCAAAAACATCGATGTTGACATCGATGTTTTTGTTCCGATGTAACAATGTTTTCAAAACATCGATGTCCGATGTAACAATGTTTTCAAAACATCGATGTCGGTGTCCCAACCTAGGGTTGGGACATCGAGACGAGAACATCGATGTTCGATACATCGATGTTTTTAAACTTCGATATATCGAGTATCCGATGTATCGTAATCAAAAACATCGATGTCAACATCGATGTTTTTGTTCCGATGTATCGATGTTTTCAAAACATCGATGTCGATGTCCCAACCCTACCTGGGTCTCTAGATTTTTCTGCCAGTCACACTACCTACTCACACTCAGACTGTTTGACAGAACAGACAGAGGTCTATGAGACCGCAGTCTGTCGGATGGTTTGAGTTCGAGTGGCAGGGATAAAATATAAAATGGTTATGCATTGAATGTGTTAAAGACGTTATAGGATTAAGGTAACTATCTTCCAATAGGTACTAACTGTTGGAATGCCCAAATGCCCAATGGGTAATATTGGTAAATTAATATTCTTGTCCACTGTCCACCAGAAGCTAGAAGGTGAGCACCAGAGCACTGCGAGCAGTGTCAAGGTCACTACCTCCCCTCACATGGAAGTGTGTTTATGACGTGAGCGGGGCCGTATTATTTAGGGGGGGGGGAAGGGGGCCCGGCTCGAGTTCGATTTTCTCCTTTACTGTATGTCAGGCAGGCTCCGAAAATTTGGAGCATCCAAGCCCCCCCCATCCATTAGTGTTTAGACCCTCGCCCCCCCCCCCTCGGCAAAATCCTGGATACGGCCCTGGATGTGAGGGGCGTTAACCATTTACGTTTCCCCTCTTGCCATACTAAACCGAGCTCTGGACTTCGGTTTACGATAAAGTCGCCATTTTTTTTCTCGGTTAATGCGAACAGCTGATTTTTTTAATCAGCTGACTTTCTGAGCTGAGCTGAGATTTTTACCTCCACTCTCTAGATATCGGTTTACGGTTAAGTCATTAAGTGTCAAATAAAATATGACAAAGGAAGGTTTATAAAATGCGCGTTAAATTAACGCGCATCAGACGTGTAAACGCGGCTTGCAAGTTGCTGTGATCATTCCCAGCCGTGGCTGGTTTCACATCGTAGGTCCAGTGGTTCCCAAAAAAATATTTTTCGCGGGAATTTTCAAATTTTATAAATACCGTCCAAATAAAAAAAAAAAGAAACAAATAACAAAATAAAGTTAGTGTGCAAGAAAGTTAAGAAATCCAGAGGAAAAAGTAGAATTCTCTTTTGTAAGGTAACTTCTGATGTACCTATTTGTGTCCATGGTAGACTGATAGAGAAGACAAGTGTGTCCACCTGAGACCCAGTAAGTATCCATTATATCTTTGCTATACCAACTTTTTATCTAACAGTTGCAGTAGACCAAAACTGTTTGTATCTACCTACCTACCTACTCAACTACTGTGGAATTTCACAGTCAAAGGGATCTAACTACCTGCTCACTCTGTTGGGCATTTCAATTCAAATCCTATCTCTTGCATAAGAACCAAACTGGTAAGTTTGTTATCTCAGGGCTCTACATCCTCTGTGGGGTGTTTAACCCTTTCATGTTCAACCACTGCCATAGCAGTGCTCAGAAAAGTTTATAAGAGTACACATTTCTGCTATAGCAATGTAAACAAAAGTTATGTAAATGCACACTACTGCTAAAGCAGTACTAAATATTTCTGAAAGAACATTTTGTACCAAGTTATACCATGTAATCAGACAGGCCATAGAGAGAGTTGTTGTGAAACTATCAGACAAACTAAATGCAAAAGTGTCAAGTCTGAATTTGCATCAACCAAAAAAAAATATTTTAAAAAAGTTTGGCAGAATAAGAACTAGGTAGGTACCTAAGTGCAGTAGCACCCAAAAAAATGATCAAGCCTTTTTTCACCTGTGATAAATTCTATTTTGATATCAAAACTAAGTTAAAAATCTTGTAAAAATCTTATTTTTCTTGTTATTTACAGAGCACTATGGCTTCAGATATTTCCGAGCTAACCAAAATGTTTGATGATTTCTGTCTGGATCAAGTACCCAAACGTTGGGTCACTCATCTCATGAAGAGCATGTTTGTTGGAAATGAAGATGTAACAATACCAGATGAGTATGAAGCTTTTGTTAATGAAGGCAAGAAAGTGCTTGAGCTTCTAGACAAGTCCATTGCTAAGCTCAGATCCT
The DNA here is from genome assembly GCF_000475195.1 of Diaphorina citri. NCBI lineage: Eukaryota > Metazoa > Arthropoda > Insecta > Hemiptera > Psyllidae > Diaphorina > Diaphorina citri. Next base: position 68,314 of record NW_007379721.1, on the reverse strand, counting down.
GGTGTAAATATGTACTGAAAGATGGTAAAGGAATAACAGACCAAGATCCTGAGGATAGGAACTGGTTTAAACTCAAAGAGAAAGTCAACAGCAAAGCATTCATCTGTCTCTTGTATGCTTATATTAAACAAGGACTTCAACCTACAGCTGACTTTGATACTAGATGTCTCAGTTTGAAAGCAGGTAGTCTCTACCTGGTTGCTATATCTATTCATGGGAGTCAAGCATTTGGCATATTTCAAACAGGGATCTACCTTAGTGTACTGGATCTTCTCAATCATACAGTCATCAAGTTCAACACAACAATAGAGTTTTCTCCTGTCGTATCAAGTAACTATCATACATTGTACTCTTGTGCAAATCAAGTACTGGAATGTCTATTCATTACTCTGCATAGTATAGATAAGTTTGTAGTATCAGATGATATGGATGATTGTTTACAAAGCACCATGCACACGCTAGTATGTCTCACATGTATGGGACGTAAGAGTTCCTCCCTGTGTAAGAACCTTACAAATGATAGCAGCCTCCATGTCAATCCTTGCATCTCCATCGCAGTGAATGCATACAAAATGATTCGAACGTTTCTCCGCCTGAATCATGAACCACTGGAAAGTCTGATGAATCGTATGTTCCGTGTTGTGAGACCGTTGTATAATCTAACTCTGAATACATATCTAGATGTAAACCTGGGTGCGGAGATTGGGAATGTACGAGAGAACTGGACATGCTTCCTACTATCACTCATTGATGATTATGATATGCAGGCGTATAGAATTATACGAATCATTCTGCAGAAGATCTTCCTTGCAGTAAGTTTTACTTATTTCTATTGGAAAGAAAAACAGTCCGAGTTTTTTTCTTGTAGGTATAGGAAGTAAACTCATTCGTAAAAAAGCCCTCAGAAGTCACATTTTTCTAACAGTTTTATGAGGGCCTCTTTACTGCAGTCTTGTAGGTAAGCAAAAATGTATACCTAGTTATTTTCAGTGTGTGTCATTGCATTGATTGGTTAATATTTCTTATTATTAGTACATTTGATTCACAGGTTCATGACAGTGCATCACTGAAGCTCAAGGAGATTAGACTCATACAGGACATTATGGTTCAACTAGAAGGAAAATATTTCAGTGATATGGTAAATATGTTTATCAACAATAATTAATCTCTTTTGTATAAGCAGTTTGATACAG
>NW_007379721.1:7744-66210 GCF_000475195.1 Diaphorina citri | reverse complement strand
GGATTCATGCAGAGTATATGACATAGGAGTTGTAACGCTGACTTCCTGTACAGAACTCGCTCATGTTTCAATGTCTTCCTAATGAGATCAATAATGAAGTGACCACTGGGTAGCGGCTGTAGTGAGGAATCCTTGAGGATATCACGGAAATCCACGCTCTTCTGCAGAGTGCCTGAATCAAATCAAGAAATAAGAACGATCTGTGGTAGAACAAAGCTTTTTCACAACTTTTGTGAATACAACAGCATTACCAAGTGCCTCCTTGGCAATCAATTTCCATCTTTCAATAATCTTTTTACATTGACAATGTCGCCACTGGTCGCTACTATGTTAAAGTAGGTACTCAATTGTTCTCACGAGGCTGAGTGCACCCCGAACTCCAAGCACAGAGCCAAAAACCCCCCCGGGAATCAAACCCGTAACCTCCAGCGTGCAAGCCTAGTTTAATATCCACTCGGCCACGGAGGTTGATAATAAATTTTCTTAAGTAAATAATGTAACATTTGCATTAAGTACATATTGCGAAAGGCGGGTGGGTCCACACATTAGCAGCATGTAACGTGAATGTTATTTACTTACTTACTTACTCCGCAGTCTTCACAGACCGCGAGGGTCCTTGACTTCACTGACCAGCCTTCTCCATTCATGAATGGAGAAGGCTGGCCCGTGAAGTCAAGGACCCTCGCGGTCTGTGAAGACTGCGGAGTAAGTAAGTAAGTAAATAACATTCACGTTACATGCTGCTAATGTGTGGACCCACCCGCCTTTCGCAATATGTACTTAATGCAAATGTTACATTATTTACTTAAGAAAATTTATTATCAACCTCCGTGGCCGAGTGGATATTAAACTAGACTTGCACGCTGGAGGTTACGGGTTTGATTCCCGGGGGGGTTTTTGGCTCTGTGCTTGGAGTTCGGGGTGCACTTAGCCTCGCGAGGACAATTGAGTACCTACTTTAACCGAGTAACGACCAGTGGCGACATTGTCAATGTAAAAAGAAAAATGGAAATTGATTGCAAAGGAGGCACTTGGTAATGCTGTTGTATTCACAAAAGTTGTAAAAAAGCTTTGTTTTTACCACAGATCGTTCTTATTTCTTGATTTGATTCAGGTACTCTGCAGAAGAGCGTGGATTTCCGTGATATCCTCAAGGATTCCTCACTACAGCCGCTACCCAGTGGTCACTTCATTATTGATCTCATTAGGAAGACATTGAAACATGAGCGAGTTCTGTACAGGAAGTCAGCGTTACAACTCCTATGTCATATACTCTGCATGAATCCAAAGTGGGCAGTGTATGAGAATTCATTACAGGTACATACATACATAACCATTATCGTTCTATCCTATAGGACAGGTCGATGAACAAAGCCCCTCCACTAGACTCTATTGCTATACCTTTGGTTAGCCTTTATATCTTCCCAGTTTCCTTGTTTCTTCCCAACATCAAACTTGATAGTGTCTTCATAAGGATATCTTGGTCTTCCCTTAGTTCTTGTACCTTCCATTTCCATATCATAAACTTTCTTAGGTAACTTTCATTACAGGTAAACCGTAGATATTAATCCACAGGTATATTCTTATGGCGGGGGCTCACTCAGACATTAATCTATCTTCTTCTTCCTCGCCTTTTCCCGTGTAGGTCCTAACAAATTGGTCAGTCCTAAGAGCCCAGGTAAGTAACTTGTGTTTGGTCCCAACAAATATCCTGGTACAAACGCACACACACTCATACTAGTTTGCGGCCTAAAAATAGGAGGTAGGTATCCTATTTTTAGGCCAAGCCGTCACTATATTGGGCACCATGCACACGCTAGTATGTCTCACATGTATGGGACGTAAGAGTTCCTCCCTGTGTAAGAACCTTACAAATGATAGCAGCCTCCATGTCAATCCTTGCATCTCCATCGCAGTGAATGCATACAAAATGATTCGAACGTTTCTCCGCCTGAATCATGAACCACTGGAGAATCTGATGAATCGTATGTTCCGTGTTGTGAGACCGTTGTATAATCTAACAATTCTCTACTCCAGAGTATATTATCGGTATTATATTGAATCGGTGTATTGATGAACATCCTGGTGTTAAATGGAAGGTAGGTACTTACCTTGTGTTAATATACAATTTGTACAACCGCCTCTGGGCAGTAAATAGATCAAAATCCATTACTTAAACCACGATCGTTTATTTAATGAAGAAAACAAAAATAAAGAACCTAAGTTTTCAGAAATTTTTGTGTTAAAGAGCTCACTAGGTAAGAAGCCTATAATAAAATCCTTAAGAAGAGAAAATATCAACTTATTGCTAAGTACTTGTTACATTTATTCTCAACTTATTGCTACTTGTTACATTTATTCTCAACTTATTGCTACTTGTTACATTTATTCTCATCCTATTGCTATTCGTTACAGGTATTTTCAATCCTAGTCAATCTGATGACTTCACAAAGTGAACCTATTAGAAGTGTATTTGAGAAGATATTTGTCACTCCCTATGAACATGAGGATACTATTACAGGTAAGTAGGAATTTTAATTTTGTTAAGCATAAATGGTTGTCAACAAATGTCGCTCCCTGCTTAATACACTATGCTATATTGTATGTCTTGACTTGGACTCGAACCACCAACCTCCAGATCCGAGGTCCACCGTGCTAACCACTACACTACTGAGGTTGGTTTTATTACAGGTAAATAACAGGTTGGTAGGTTGGTTTTATTACAGGTGACCAGCCTTCTCCATTCATGAATGGAGAAGGCTGGTCAGTGAAGTCAAGGACCCTCGCGGTCTGTGAAGACTGCGGAGTAAGTAAGTAAGTAAATAACATTCACGTTACATGCTGCTAATGTGTGGACCCACCCGCCTTTCGCAATATGTACTTAATGCAAATGTTACATTATTTACTTAAGAAAATTTATTATCAACCTCCCATTGAATGATTAAAATTACAATAAGTATACATAGTTAGGTCAAACCTGCAGTGAGTATACACAGATCTAAGTGAACACTTGAACAATACAAAATAACTAAACCATTGTGTATCATAATATTCTGTGTATGTATGTGGCTTCGACCCTTTGACAGCTCTGTGAGGCTTCAAATCTAATCATTAGAAATATACATTCAAGTATGTAAATGATCAAATGCCTGCAATGGGTTGAGTCGTATTTCAAGTAAAAAGTACCTAAGGCTTTCAAAGTCAACTTTTTAGAGCTTTGATATAGGGAACTCTAACAACGGAGGTCTTCTCTTCCCGAAATCGAAGAGAGAAAGACAGGGTAAGAGAAAGCCAGCCGTTCCGAGATCGAACTTTACCTGTTCAGGATAATGTTCGCATTGTTCGGCCTGGCCGACAAGACACTTTTACGCTACCTCCCAACCTAACTACACTGGCTAACTTTTTTTTCAAGAGGTATTTTTTACATATTTCTAGACATGGTATGATATCGTAGAAATATGTATGATATCGTACTTGACCATTATCTCAAACTAAACAAAAGAGGTATTTTTTATTAGGTTTATTTTTAATATTCATAATGGAGAATAACAATAGAATAAAACATAAAACTACTTAGTGTTTCACGATGGATCTGATGGTTTTTTCTTACAGCAAGACGACATCTGCGCGCCCCTAGTAAGGGTAAGAGAAAGCCAGCCGTTCCGAGATCGAACTTTACCTGTTCAGGATAATGTTCGCATTGTTCGGCCTGGCCGACAAGACACTTACGCTACCTCCTAACCTAACTACACTGGCTAACTTTTTGTTTCAAGAGGTATTTTTTATTAGGTTTATTTTTAATATTCATAATAGACAATAACAATAGAATAAAACATAAAACTACTTAGTTTTTCACGATGGATCTGGTGGTTTTTTCGTTACAGCAAGACGACATCTGCGCGCCCCTAGTAATGGAAACCCTAGGTTTTCCGAGCTAACCAAAATGTTTGATGATTTCTGTCTGGATCAAGTACCTAAACGTTGGGTCACTCATCTCATGAAGAGCATGTTTGTCGAATTTTTTAGCCCGTAGTTTATTCGATCGTGGTTAAAGAATACCTATGTACCTACCTAATTTGTTTAATATTCAGTTCATTATTATTGATTTGATTTTTGATTTTACTTTCATGTAATGATTCAAGACTAGAGCCCGTTCTCCCTTAATTTCTTTTAATGTTTCCTAATAACTACCAATATAACGTCACCCATCCATTTATTGGCCTAACATATACTATTGTAATTTAATAAAGAAAGGACGGACTAAAAAGCTAAATGTTATTATTTTTCCTTTTATTTTTTGTTGTTTTGACAACTGTCGGGTATATATTTAAAAGTTACCTTTTTAACAAACCCTTTGCTTTAACACAAAAAATAACTCACTTTCATTGTTTGACAGAAACTGTGTAGTCTGATCTTGGGCAACCTAGTGAGTTATTCTGAGGATTTGACGCCCACACAGAAACTACCCCTCAACATACTGAAAATACTCGCTAAGAAAGGACTACGGAAGAATCTTGGACATTGTACGAGGAAGTGGGCCCAGGCTAAATCTATCAAGTAAGCCTAGCTCAAAGTTTTTCCCTTAAGAGGTTTGACAGCTGTAACCTCTAAGGTCTTATCGTCTCGAAAGCAAAGAGGGAAGAAAGACAGGATAGGAGAAAGGCAACCGTTTCTAGAACGAACCTTATCTGGTGAGGATAAAATCCGTCCCGGGCTTGGACATTGTACGAGGAAGTGGGCCCAGGCTAAATCTATCAAGTAAGCCTAGCTCAAAGTTTTTCCCTTAAGAGGTTTGACAGCTGTAACTTCTAAGGTCTTATCTTCCCGAAAGTAAAGAGAGAAGAAAGACAGGATAGGAGAAAGGCAGCCGTTTCGAGAACGAACATTATCTGGTGAGGATAAAATCCGTCCCGGGCTTGAATCGAACCCACGACCTAGCAAATACAAGGTAGATGTACTACCTTCCAAGCTAACTAGGCTGTCTAACATGACTGCCTTTGTGACGGCACCATGCACACGCTAGTATGTCTCACATGTATGGGACGTAAGAGTTCCTCCCTGTGTAAGAACCTTACAAATGATAGCAGCCTCCACGTCAATCCTTGCATTTCCATCGCAGTGAATGCATACAAGATGATTCGAACGTTCCTCCGCCTGAATCATGAACCACTGGAAAATCTGATGAATCGTATGTTCCGTGTTGTGAGACCGTTGTATAATCTAACATTGAATACATATCTAGATGTAAACCTGGGTGCAGAGATTGGGAATGTACGAGAGAACTGGACATGCTTCCTACTATCACTCATTGATGATTATGATATGCAGGCGTATAGAATTATACGAATCATTCTGCAGAAGATCTTCCTTGCAGTAAGTTTTACTTATTTCTATTGGAAAGAAAAACAGTCCGAGTTTTTTTCTTGTAGGTATAGGAAGTAAACTCATTCGTAAAAAAGCCCTCAGAAGTCACATTTTTCTAACAGTTTTATGAGGGCCTCTTTACTGCAGTCTTGTAGGTAAGCAAAAATGTATACCTAGTTATTTTCAGTGTGTGTCATTGCATTGATTGGTTAATATTTCTTATTATTAGTACATTTGATTCACAGGTTCATGACAGTGCATCACTGAAGCTCAAGGAGATTAGACTCATACAGGACATTATGGTTCAACTAGAAGGAAAATATTTCAGTGATATGGTAAATATGTTTATCAACAATAATTAATCTCTTTTGTATAAGCAGTTTGATACAGAAAACTGTAATGGAGGTCTTATCATCCCGAAATAAGAGAGGGAATCAAGTAAACTCATTCGTAAAAAAGCCCTCAGATGTCACATTTTTCTAACAGTTTTATGAGGGCCTCTTTACTGCAGTCTTGTAGGTAAGTAAAAATGTATACCTAGTTATTTTCAGTGTGTGTCATTGCATTGATTGGTTAATATTTCTTATTATTATGTACATTTGATTCACAGGTTCATGACAGTGCATCACTGAAGCTCAAGGAGATTAGACTCATACAAGACATGATGGTTCAACTAGAAGGAAAATATTTCAGTGATATGGTAAATATGTTTATCAACAATTAATCTCTTTTGTATAAGCAGTTTGATACAGGAAACTGAAATGGAGGTCTTATCATCCCGAAATACAATGCAAGGAGTTCTCGCATTCTGATTGGTTCTTTCATTTTGGGTCGATGACTCCTTGCTGCCATATTCATCTGGATGAATCATAGATATTAGTGGGAAGAGACACAAAGTCTGATGGTATTATGATCATTAACAATTTACAAAGAAAATATTGGAATGTTCTGGGAGTGAACATTTACCTGGTGTTCCTGTCGTAGGTAATAATTATACGAAAATATTAGATATTTATGGATTTTATTCTTTTTTTTACCGTCCCGAGTCAACTTGGTGCAAAAATCATCCTACAGAAAACTTACAAAATTTGATTAGGTTTACAAAAAAAAAGAGAACAGCGAAATATACAAAATAAAATAAAGAGGTTGATATGGGAGGGAAACGTACCTAGCCGAAGAACTTGAAATAGAAATTCGGAGCGAAAAGATGACTGTCCTATAAGTATACCTACCTTCCCTTACTCCAGTAATCTACAGTATAGTACGTATAAGTTGTAAGAACTAAAAGGATAATGAAAATAAAAAGATATATCACAGTATTCAACTATTCACAGTGTAAACTTTACCTGCATTTGCTGAAGCCAAGAATCCAAAGTACCTACCTACCTTCCCTTACTCCAGTAATCTACAGTATAGTACGTATAAGTTGTAAGAACTAAAAGGATAATGAAAATAAAAAGATTTATCACAGTATTCACAGTGTAAACTTTACCTGCATTTGCTGAAGCCAAGAATCCAAGATTGCACAATTACTGTTTGTTGCACTGTTAGCACTATAACTATTTACACCACTTGCTGAAGCCAAGAATCCAAGATTGCACAATTACTGTTTGTTGCACTGTTAGCACTATAACTATTTACACCACTATGATGGACACCCGGATGACCAAGTCCACTATCTGCTGATCCAATCGATCCACTAGATCCGATCAGCAAGTTATTATTGACGAGATGACTGTTATTATTAGTGGAGGACTGCGTCCAACTAGAATCACCAGTACAATCGGGAACTATCTGGTCGTCATAACGAAGAACACAGCATAGACCTGATTCCATGGCACTTGGGAGAAAATCTAGCAAGATATAACACTCACCGCACCACGGTATTAGCAAGATAAAACACTCACCGCACCACGGTATTACAATTCAAACACAACACCCGAACCTTACACTCGCGATCATGATTCTATACTGGAAGCGTATATCTTGTCTTGCAGATACCAGGTTCAATTCTAATCGTTAGACCTGCCTCTCCTCATTCGGTGCACCAATGAGCATCTACTTGGTGTTCATAATGACTGGGTTCTAGGATTCCATTCACTCCTACTTCATTGCTATGGTCCCTGAGTCCCTGTCACTACTTGATTCCAGATTCCAGTGGTCGTACACGCATCGAGAATGCAGAAGGTGTCCCGGGTTCGAATCCCAATGGAGTTGATTTAAATCAATCAAGTTTATTTTTCCAGTGGTATAGGTAGGAATTTTAATTTAATTTTTTGCCTTCTTGTGAACTCAAACAACAAGGTTCAATTCTAATCGTTAGACCTGCCTCTCCTCATTCGGTGCACCAATGAGCATCTACTTGGTGTTCATAATGACTGGGTTCTAGGTTTCCATTCACTCCTACTTCATTGCTATGGTCCCTGAGTCCCTGTCACTACTTGATTCCAGTGGTCGTACACGCATCCACACATCGAGAATGCAGAAGGTGTCCCGGGTTCGAATCCCAATGGAGTTAATTTAAATCAATCAAGTTTATTTTTCCAGTGGTATAGGTAGGGATAGGTAGGGATTTTTATTTAATTTTTTGCCTTCTTGCGAACTTAAACAAAAAAAAAAAAAGTATTAATTTGTTTTCCTATTATTGTACCTAGGTATATATTTATTTATTTATTTTTGCTCACGCATACTTTTCATACTAATATGTATTGTGTACTGTGTAGGTAGGTAGGTAGGTACTATTGTACTATTATTATATTCAAGTGGTGCTCGTCAACTTCTTGGTCATATGCACAATACTATTGTACGATACTAATAAGGCCCCTACCTATAAGGCCCCTACCTTTTTCTTTACTCCAGTTTTCGTCTTTGATGAAGATGATCATATTTGGTCTCGTGCTTCTTTGAGAGTTAAAGGGCTCTTTAACTATATGATCTATATTTTTTATGTATCTTCACGTAGATCTAGTTATATTTAATTTAGATAATGATTTGCCGAGGTACCTACATACTTTGATTTATTTATTTATATTATACTGACAATTTGTTTTTCCTCGGCCAACTTTTCCGACAAGATAAGAGGCTGATTTTATCTTTGGTTGAGGAAAGGAGATTTACGGATGTACACACCATCACGTATGGATCTGTACACACCATTCTCAACGTAGCTTAACTTCACTCTTCTGTGGGAAACTCGTGCTTTCATTCCATCAATCTCGCTACATTCGCCACACATATTTACTAGCCAACAAATGAAAAATTTCCAGCAATTTTCATGGGAAAATTTTCTTGTTTTTCCTCGGCCAACTTTTCCGACAAGATAAGAGGCTGATTTTATCTTTGGTTGAGGAAAGGAGATTTACGGATGTACACACCACGTATGGATCTGTACACACCATGCTCAACGTAGCTTAACTTCACTCTTCTGTGGGAAACTCGTGCTTTCATTCCATCAATCTCGCTACATTCTCCACACATATTTACTGGCCAACAAATGAAAAATTTCCAGCAATATTCTTGGGAAAATTTTTCCCAGCAGTTAACGCGGACATTTGTAACTAAAAACACTTCAAGTTAAATACGCCACAAGATAACACAAACATTAAACATTTACACAGTAAAATTAATCACACACAACTTTTAAATTATTTGTTCATTTTAGATACTATCACATCCGAAGAGCACTACAGTTAAAAGGTAAGTTGGTAATAGAAAGCAGACTCTTTGAGTTGATTCCCGAACGAGATTTTTACAGGTAAAAGGTAAGTTGGTAATAGAAAGCAGACTCTTTGAGTTGATTCCCGAACGAGATTTTGGATACAATGGTATTTATTTATCCGTGTTACATGTTTACTTCACGAAAAGCGATATAAAGAGAAAGGCTCTAGATGAGAACTTGAAAAAAAGTTAAATACGCCACAAGATAACACAAACATTAAACATTTACACAGTAAAATTAATCACACACAACTTTTAAATTATTTGTTCATTTGAGATACTATCACATACGAAGAGCACTACAGGTAAAAGGTAAGTTGGTAATAGAAAGCAGACTCTTTGAGTTAATTCCCGAACGAGATTTCGGATACAATGGTATTTATTTATCTGTGTTACATGTTTACTTCACGAAAAGCAAGATAAAGAGAAAGGCTCTAGATGAGAACTTGAAAACCCCTTTGTCATTACTCTAACAGGCGATTCTAATTCAACACTCGATAGTTCATGCCACCAGAATATTCGTCGTTTTTGGTAATCACTGAACCCCAGAGTACCAGATTTTTCCAAATGTCAAACAATGAGAAAGAGAAACATAATCTAACGGAAACCAACAAGGATGATGCCAACATAAGAGAAGAACAAGCTCGAAGCAAGAGTGGTTTTGACGTAGGCCAAGTGATTGTTGAGCACCTAGATAAGTTACCCGATGATGAGAAGCAAGATGATGCAAAACAGATCGAGGAAATGCCCGCTGTGGGATGAGAGAAAGCCATCAGTCGTTCCGAGAAAGAACCTTGTCTGTTTGGAATCAAGTTCACCCCGGGCGAAAAGTGAACCCGCGATCTAGCGCTTATTTACAAATTAACGGGAGTAACCCCATGTTTATTTTTGAAGATAGATTGTATCTTCACGTAGATCTAGTTATATTTAATTTAGATAATGATTTGCCGAGGTACCTACATACTTTGATTTATTTATTTATATTATAGGTACTGATAATTTGTTTTTCCTCGGCCAACTTTTCCGACAAGATAAGAGGCTGATTTTATCTTTGGTTGAGGAAAGGAGATTTACGGATGTACACACCATCACGTATGGATCAGTATACACCATGCTCAACGTAGCTTAACTTCTCTCTTCTGTGGGAAACTCATGCTTTCATTCCATCAATCTCGCAACATTCTCCACACATATTTACTAGCCAACAAATGAAAAATTTCCAGCAATTTTCATGGGAAAATTTTCCCAGCAGTTAACGCGGACATTTGTAACTAAAAACACTTCAAGTTAAATACGCCACAAGATAACACAAACATTAAACATTTACACAGTAAAATTAATCACACACAACTTTTAAATGATTTGTTCATTTGAGATGCTATCCCAACCGAAGAGCACTACAGGTAAAAGGTAAGTTGGTAATAGAAAGCAGACTCTTTGAGTTGATTCCCGAACGAGATTTTGGATACAATGGTATTTATTTATCCGTGTTACATGTTTACTTCACGAAAAGCGATATAAAGAGAAAGGCTCTAGATGAGAACTTGAAAACCCCTTTGTCCATTACTCTAACAGGCGATTCTAATTCAACACTCGATAGTTCATGCCACCAGAATATTCGTCGTTTTTGGTAATCACTGAACCCCAGAGTACCAGATTTTTCCAAATGTCAAACAATGAGAAAGAGAAACATAATCTAACGGAAACCAACAAGGATGGTGCCAACATAAGAGAAGAACAAGCTGGAAGCAAGAGTGGTTTTGACGTAGGCCAAGTGATTGTTGAGCACCTAGATAAGTTACCCGATGATGAGAAGCAAGATGATGCAAAACAGATCGAGGAAATGCCCGCTGTAAGCAAAGACAGTGATAATCTTGTCAACAGAATCATAGATGAAGAAGTTGATAAACTAACAAAAAGCAAGGAGGAAACCGAAAGTAAGCCTGTTCAAAGCAAAGGCGACATTGATGAAATATTGAAAGAACATGTCGATAAATTACCTGGTGATGATGAACCTATTGAAGATAAGGACCTGGATGAAAAAGACATGAGTCAACTACTTGTGGATCAATTTGATCAAGCAACTCCTAGAGATGAAGCTCTTGAGGGATCACATGGGACAAAGAGTAAAGACATGATGGTTACAGTAAGTAAAACTATAGAGTGCAGGCCGCAGAGGGAGAGTCCTGAGTTCAGATAAATGAAGAGTGAAACAGTTGAAGAGAGATACTTTCTTGTGAGAGTAGTTTAAGGGTTTTTAATATTTTCATCCAACATGAAGTACCTATTATGTTGTAGGTAGATTTATTCATTTTCTTTCAATTCTAATTTACAAACTCAATATGTTTTTAGGAGACTCAACCACAGACCGAAAGTATGGCTGAGAAAGCGAAAACCTCTGACGAACAACTGGATCAAATCATCGACGAAGAAATGGCCAATATGAAAACGAAAGATAAATCAACTGAGAAGACAGATAAAAAAGAAGAAGAGGGAGAAGTAAAGGAGAAATCTGCGGGACAAGATGAAAAAGAAGGTGACGACGAAGAAATGGCCAAAATGAAAACGAAAGATAAATCAACTGAGAAGACAGATAAAAAAGAAGAAGAGGGAGAAGAAAAGGAGAAACCTGCGGGACAAGATGAAAAAGAAGGTGGGAAACCTCAAGAAGAAACCGACAAAACCGTCCAAGGAGGTGAAAAACCTAAAGAGGCCTCCACACGAAAGATAAATCAACTGAGAAGACAGATAAAAAAGAAGAAGAGGGAGAAGAAAAGGAGAAATCTGCGGGACAAGATGAAAAAGAAGGTGGGAAACCTCAAGAGGAAACCGACAAAACCGTCCAGGGAGGTGAAAAACCTAAAGAGGCCTCCACCGGTACTTATCCTGAAGGATACTGTATTCAAGATGATGTCAGATTCCTGAAATTCATTGCAAGTCTAAACGATCAAGTGTGTACATGTAACACTGCGGGTAACGACTTTGTAGTGGAAGACTGTGGAAGTTATTTACATAAAACAGGTAATATGCTAGTAGACAGATCAATACACACTAATGTAGGGACTATAAAACTGAACTTAGGTATATTTTAAGCAGTGGTCAATAAAATCATCATAGCAAGGAGGGTCGCCAATATTTGAAAAGAACAGGCACACAAGACTGTGGAAGTTATTTACATAAAACAGGTAATATGCTAGTAGACAAATCAATACACACTAATGTAGGGACTATAAAACTGAACTTGGGTATATTTTAAGCAGTGGTCAATAAAATCATCATAGCAAGGAGGGTCGCCAATATTTGAAAAGAATAGGCACATGAAGAAACAGAAATGAGAGTCGGATTATAATGATGATGTATTTGAAAGTTTTCTTTGTAGGTATGCTCACATTGCCCAACCACCTTATAAGGCGGAATAGCAGTATCTGGGGTTTCTGTAACATAGAAATTGAACTTTCTTCATTCAATTCTTCTCCTCCTCCTCCTTCGCTTCCAATTTCTCCTCCTTTTCAACTTGATTTCCAGGCTGTCCATCCTGTCTCTCTCCGAGGGACGTGGAATCCGTCAAGATCGGGGACTATAAACAGGGAGTATACCAGCCTGAATTTCCCTTGCTAAAGAAATAGCCAAGGTTGAGGAAAGACTCGTTTTAATGCTATGAGAACATAAATACCTAGTGTTCAGGAAAGATCATTTTGATGTAAGTACCTTTCTAAGATTTTGGTACCTAGGTATGCTCACATTGCCCAACCACCTTATAAGGCGGAATAGCAGTATCTGGGGTTTCTGTAACATAGAAATTGAACTTTCTTCATTTAATTCTTCTCTACTTCCCATTTAGGTGCTGGGTCAACACGAGAACACCAGAAAGTAACCCGTTGAAATATTTGCAATCGAAAATCGAGTACAAATTTTCGTCGATGGTGGGATTCGAACCCGGGACCTTCTGCATGGGAAGCAAGCGCATTACCACTGGGCTAACCGCTAACCGTACCCCAGTAAGTATTTAAACTCCATATTATGGAACAGTAAGTATTTAAACTATGTACATAATATTAAATATTAGGGTTACGGACCGATACGAGTACGGACATTTTTTGTAAACCTGCTTAGACGTGGAATCCGTCAAGATCCTCTTCCTCACCCGACACAAACCCGTATGTAAACGATTCCTGACGGTCAACGAACGCCAAGTACTCAAAAACATCCTCAAGACTGCTCCTTAACCTGCTTAGAAGCCAAAAGTCCAAAGTTTTCTCACACTCTCACAAAAGTAAAATACTTGGAAAAACATTCATCAATATGAACAATCAAATCATTGTCCAAATCGATAGGTAGGTAGGTACCTACATTCCAACAAATATCTAACTGCAAACCTAATGCGATATAATGTTGAAAAACAAAAACACAGGGTAGACTTGATGTCTCTATTGCCAAGCTAGAAGCCTTTGGGAAACAAAATACAACGTACGTGACATTCCAACCATTTCGCAGATCAAGGAATTGTTTTCCTGGAGTACCATTTATTGACTGCTATTAGAGGTTCCTCGACCTTTTTTTATTCGAACCCAAGAGAGATTGAAAATATCATTACTAGAAATCAACAATGAAAAGAAGAAACGTGGAATCCGTCAAGATCCTCTTCCTCACCCGACACAAACCCGTATGTAAACGATTCCTGACGGTCAACGAACGCCAAGTACTCAAGAACATTCTCAAGACTGCTCCTTTCTATCAGATGGAGTTCTTCACTCAGCACACTCCGTATGAAGTGAAATGCGATGGCATGGACCTTATCAAAAGTCATATGCTGGATGAGAGGACATTTCCCAAGAGGTAAAGTGGACAGGATGCAGAAAAGAACCGTATACATAAGGCAATTTCCCGGGTGGTTCTTTTCTGCTTAATGTTGTCCAAATATTTTTAGAGTATACATCTTGTTTGTTATCGGTTTGACGTTAATAAAGATCTGGTTGAAAGTCCTTGAGTGTTTGTTTGTTTCAATTATTCCGGTAGTAAAATGTTAATTTGCCAAGTTTTTTTTTTTTTTTTTTTTTTTACGGGGTTTTACCCTCCGTTCGGGGAATAGCTATCCGTCTACTCTCTACTCACATTAACCTCACCCAGTCTCAGTTTGACCGGGAAAAGCCAGCACCACGTGACTGCCCAGATGGGTCACCTATCCGGTTAGTCATTGAGTTTATACTTAGTCTCATGTAGGGATGTTACGATATATCGAAAACCGATATATATCGATATATTTGCAACTCATTTACATCCCTAGTCTCATGACACATGGCAGGTAAAAAAATACAACATCGAATTCCCCCGCCCCCCTTCTTCTTTTTACTTTGCTTATATAGAAAGGAAAGTAATGTAATCGGGTCAAAACGATGGTCAGTTTTTAGTGCCAAAACACGTTTTGAGGTCCCTAGAGCCTAAATCCAAAGTTTCAGCCATTGGTCCGTGGGTGTGTCTGTGTGTCTGTGTGTCTGTCTGTCTGTCCGTCTGTAAACAAAATATCTCGAGAACGGTAAGAGCTAGAGACTTGAAATTTGGTATGTAGATGTCAAATGTGACAAGGATGCGACACGAAACTTTTGGTTAAAATCGGGGCAACGGTTGGCGGCATTTTACCGCTTTTTGGTGGTTTTCGGTGTAATTTAACAATATATCGGGAACGGTATAAGTTTGAGACTTGAAATTTGGTATGTAGTTTACAAATGTGACAAGGATGCAACTCAAAACGTTTGTTTGAGATAGGTGCTGCGGTTGGCGGTATTTTGACCGTTTTTTGGCGGTTTTCAGGTATACCGACTAGACTGTTAGATATATTGTAAAAGTTTGGCTATAAGAACAGAACACCCAAATAAGCATCATTCAATAGGATGAGGAAAGTCGTGTGATGTTCACACCAGATTTTTTTTCCAGAGGTGAAAAAGACGTTCCGAAAACGAAGAAAGCCATCCTGGAGGATATCAAGGATATGGTGAAACCACCAGACACCGATCCTAACTTGAATCGATTCCCGGTCGAGGAGTATAAATTCGGAGAGCAGTATGCAGGCAAGGAGAGAAGGAAACCAGTAGATATCAATGACTATCCGTATGACTATCCTACCACGTGAGTTGATAGTTATAGTTGTTAGTTAGAGATAGTTATAGTTGTTAGTACTGGAAATAGATTTTAGAGAGAGAGAGAGAGAGAGAGAGAGAGAGAGAGAGAGAGAGAGAGAGAGAGGGAAAAACTAGAAGAAAGTAAGCATTTGTACTATAACTAAAATTTCAAAGGAACATTCTTTCACCTCTGCGCAAACGCAAAGACTTAAAACATCTAGGTAGGTACATGAAATAAAAACGATACTAGATATTCGAAAGTATCTTACTATTCCTCCAAGCCATCATTATATTGGTTGGTATTTGGTAAGTAAAGGTCCAAGCCGTTATAAGAATCCTCTGGTCCTTTATTACCTCACTCACCTCTATCTCACCACTCATCACACCCAGTCACAAGCTGACTCCCCTGATGATTATGAAATGGACTGGATACCCCATCCCCCTGTGTCGATAAGAGTAAAATCACCGGAAAAGTACGATAATGCCACCGCGTACGAGAATGCACCGTGCGATAAAACTGACGTGAAACCACCTACGATAGAACCGTACGCAGAGAAACCGTATAAGAGTAAAATCACCGGAAAAGTACGATAATGCCACCGCGTACGACAATGCACCGTGCGATAAAACTGACGTGAAACCACCTACGACAGAACCGTACGCAGAGAAACCGATTGATAATGTAACGTATGATAAACCGTTTGATAATGTAACGTACGACAGTGTGTCTAATGTGGGGAAATCAATACGTACGGAGAAGAAACATCGGTCGCCAGAGAAGTATGAACATGAGAGTCCAGGTAAATTATTCGGGAGCAGGAGAACAGGGAAATATTTCTGGATTAAGGTAAACCCTAGATTGAATAGGTTATTAGGTTTAATAGCTTCCCTTAATCTCGATTGTAAACTAGATGAGCCAAGTTGCGCATTGCAATGTGTCTAATGTGGGGCAATCAATACGTACGGAAAAGAAACATCGGTCGCCAGAGAAGTATGAACATGAGAGTCCAGGTAAATTAGTCGGGAGCAGGAGAACAGGGAAATATTTCCAGATTAGGGTAAACCATAGATTGAATAGGTTATTAGGTTTAATACCTTCTCTTAATCTCGATTGTAAACTAGATAAGCCAAGTTGCGCATTGTACCTACGCTTTGACACGAGATTCAAAAGAATTTTGGGAAATGAGAAGTAAAGCAGACATCTCCACTAATTTCTATCATGTTGCATATTGCATACTTTAATAATTACACGGCGTACACACAAATTCATAAAAATATTGTCTTCACAATGTGTCTAATGTGGGGCAATCAATACGTACGGAAAAGAAACATCGGTCGCCAGAGAAGTATGAACATGAGAGTCCAGGTAAATTTAGGAGCAGGAGAACAGCGAAATATTTCTGGATTAAGTTAAACCCTAGATTGAATAGGTTATTAGGTTTAATACCTTCTCTTAATCTCGATTGTAAACTAGATGAGCCAAGTTGCGCATTGTACGCTTTGACACGAGATTCAAAAGAATTTTGGGATATGAGAAGTAAAGCAGACATCTCCACTAATTTCTATCATGTTGCATATTGCATACTTTAATAATTACACGGCGTACACACAAATTCATAAAAATATTGTCTTCTCGAATTGGAGGAGATTATTTACCTACCTGCCTACCTATCCAAGTAGTACATACCTAGTATTTGATACCTACCTTACCCATCATTAATTTAAACTGACATTTTTTCTAGGTAGGTATGTATTTGGAAGAGGAAGGGACTCAATCTCTTCCAACTGCAAAGGTCGTAGGTTCCTATTAGTTGTATTAATTTTCATTACTAGGTAGGTAGGTAGGTACCACCTATAAATACCTACTTGGTTTTAATCCTGTTCAATTCTATTGGACTTACAGAGAAGCTGATAGATCCCCGCCATACTACACAGACTCAAACCACGCCAACTAAACCAAAACCAAGAGCCCTGACTGAAGAGATAGATAAAATGATGGAAGACCTATGGAATGAGACTAGGGACAAAGTAGATCTGATCAGACAACTGGCCAATGAATTGAGACGATGTGATTTGTATGATCAGAATCCACAGTGAGTAACAAATTTCATCAGTTGTATAGCAATAGTACCTAGATACCTATACGTTAACAGTGATCTCTCGAGAACTCCCGAGAGATCACTATGAACTTGGCAATCTTTTCTTGCTGACATTTCCCGGTCCCACTCAGACTTGCTGACTTTTCCCGGTCCCACTCAGACTTGCTGGCTTTTCCCAGTCCCACCCGGTCTGAGGAGGTAAAAACCTTAGTTGTAGCAGTTAGGTATTTCGTATTTCCCTCGTATGCAGACTTGCAGAGTGACCCCAGAAAAGGTAGAAGAGAGGTACATTGCTTCCTCCCTATTACATTGTTTTAGAGTCGGTTCATCTTCTCAACTCTGTAGCTGTATGACTGCAAAATTGGTTTAACCGTTGGACTGTACTCAGAATAAACTCATCTCATCCTAGGGACAAAGTAGATCTGATCAGACAACTGGCCAATGAATTGAGACGATGTGATTTGTATGATCAGAATCCACAGTGAGTAACAAACTTCATCAGTTGTATAGCGATGGTAGATACCTACGTTAACAGTGATCTCTCGGGAACTCCCGAGAGATCACTATGAACTTGGCAATCTTTTCCCGGTCCCACTCAGACTTGCTGGCTTTTCCCAGTTCCACCCGGTCTGAGGAGGTAAAAACCTTAGTTGTAGCAGTTAGGCATTTCCCCAGTATGCAGACTTGCAGAGTGACCCCAGAAAAGGTAGAAGAGAGGTACATTGCTTCCTCCCTATTACACTGTTTGAGTCGGTTCATCTTCTCAACTCTCTGCAGCTGTATGACTGCAAGATTGGTTTAACCGTTGGACTGTACTCAGAATAAACTCATCTCTCTCTCTCTCTCTCTCTCTCTCTCTCTCTCTCTCTCTCTCTCTCTCTCTCTTTCTCTTTCTCTCTTCCTCCCTCTCTCTCTCTCTCTCCCTCCCTCCTCTCTCTCTTTTCAGAGAAAAAGCGCTCCTGACGAAAAAGTTCTACAAGGACTTCAAGCAGGAACTGGACTCGAAATTTTCGTCCAAGCCCTCGGACAAACGCCGACCGCACCCTCCCAACAGTCCTAACCGACCTAGATATATACCGGATAATCAATATCAAACCGAACAGATGGTCACCCTGTATGATGCACAATACCGGTATTATATTATCGAGATGCCGCTGACCAAAAGCGCTCCTGACGAAAAAGTTCTACAAGGACTTCAAGCAGGAACTGGACTCGAAATTTTCGTCCAAGCCCTCGGACAAACGCCGACCCCACCCTCCCAACAGTCCTAACCGACCTAGATATATACCGGACCCTCTCTCTCTCCCTCCCTCCTTCCTCTCTCTCTTTTCAGAGAAAAAGCGCTCCTGACGAAAAAGTTCTACAAGGACTTCAAGCAGGAGCTGGACTCGAAATTTTCGTCCAAGCCCTCAGACAAACGCCGACCGCACCCTCCCAACAGTCCTAACCGACCTAGATATATACCGGATAATCAATATCAAATCGAACAGATGGTCACCCTGTACGATGCCCAATACCGGTATTATATTATCGAGATGCCGCTGACCAATCAGAAGTTAGAATTGTATCATGATTCGTTCTATGGGATGAGGAAGACATTGGCTGAAATCAACATCGCGCGGGAACCCAGACAGATTCGCACAGATATTGAAATGAAAAACTAGCTTGGACGTGTTTTTCTTTCACAATTCCCCCCCTCTCTTCTGACGATTTATTCCCCTCTTTTGATCTGACAAACCTGGGTGTCTAGATTTTTCTGCCAGTTACGCTCAGACTGTTTTCAACATCGCGCGGGAACCCAGACAGATTCGCACAGATATTGAAATGAAAAACTAGCTTGGACGTGTTTTTCTTTCACAATTCCCCCCTCTTCTGACGATTTATTTCCCCTCTTTTGATCTGACAAACCTGGGTCTCTAGATTTTTCTGCCAGTCAGGCTCAGACTGTTTGACAGAACAGACCGAGGTCTATGAGACCGCAGTCTGTCAGATGGTTTGAGTTCGAGTGGTAGGGATAAAATATAAAATGGTTATGCAATGAATGTGTTAAAGACGTTATAGGATTAAGGTAACAGCTATCTACCAGTAGGTACTAACTTTTGGAATGCCCAAAGTTTTTGATAGAACGCTACCATGGGTAAGATTGGTCAATTAATATTCTTGTCCACCAGAAGCTAGAATGTGAGCACCAGAGCACTGCGAGCAGTGTCAAGGTCACTACCTCCCCTCACATGGAAGTGTGTTTATGACGTGAGCAGGGCCGTATTTCTCGCCCCCCCCCCTTCTAAATACGGCCTCCCCTCGAGCTTCATTTTTCTCCTGTACTGTAGGCCAGGTCTTCGAAATTTGGAGCATTCCCTCCACCCCCCCCCCTTTCGGTCCTTTAGTGTTTTGGACCCTCGCTCCCCCCCCCCTCGGCAAAATCCTGGATACGGCCCTGGATGTGAGGGGCGTTAACCATTTACGTTTCCCCTCTTGCCATACTAAACCGAGCTCTGGACTTCGGTTTACGATAAAGTCGCCATTTTTTTTCTCGGTTAATGCGAACAGCTGATTTTTTTAATCAGCTGACTTTCTGAGCTGAGCTGAGATTTTTACCTCCACTCTCTAGATATCGGTTTACGGTTAAGTCATTAAGTGTCAAATAAAATATGACAAAGGAAGGTTTATAAAATGCGCGTTAAATTAACGCGCATCAGACGTGTAAACGCGGCTTGCAAGTTGCTGTGATCATTCCCAGCCGTGGCTGGTTTCACATCGTAGGTCCAGTGGTTCCCAAAAAAATATTTTTCGCGGGAATTTTCAAATTTTATAAATACCGTCCAAATAAAAAAAAAAAGAAACAAATAACAAAATAAAGTTAGTGTGCAAGAAAGTTAAGAAATCCAGAGGAAAAAGTAGAATTCTCTTTTGTAAGGTAACTTCTGATGTACCTATTTGTGTCCATGGTAGACTGATAGAGAAGACAAGTGTGTCCACCTGAGACCCAGTAAGTATCCATTATATCTTTGCTATACCAACTTTTTATCTAACAGTTGCAGTAGACCAAAACTGTTTGTATCTACCTACCTACCTACTCAACTACTGTGGAATTTCACAGTCAAAGGGATCTAACTACCTGCTCACTCTGTTGGGCATTTCAATTCAAATCCTATCTCTTGCATAAGAACCAAACTGGTAAGTTTGTTATCTCAGGGCTCTACATCCTCTGTGGGGTGTTTAACCCTTTCATGTTCAACCACTGCCATAGCAGTGCTCAGAAAAGTTTATAAGAGTACACATTTCTGCTATAGCAATGTAAACAAAAGTTATGTAAATGCACACTACTGCTAAAGCAGTACTAAATATTTCTGAAAGAACATTTTGTACCAAGTTATACCATGTAATCAGACAGGCCATAGAGAGAGTTGTTGTGAAACTATCAGACAAACTAAATGCAAAAGTGTCAAGTCTGAATTTGCATCAACCAAAAAAAAATATTTTAAAAAAGTTTGGCAGAATAAGAACTAGGTAGGTACCTAAGTGCAGTAGCACCCAACTCATTTTCCTCACGAGGCTGAGTGGGCCCCACAACAGCCAGTCACGGTATCAATCATTTGCATGATACAAATTTCTTGACCCCGCCAGGTCTTTTTTAAAAAATATTTTAAAAAAAGTTTGGCAGAATAAGAACTAGGTACCTAAGTGCAGTAGCACCCAAAAAATGATCAAGCCTTTTTTCACCTGTGATAAATTCTATTTTGATATCAAAACTAAGTTAAAAATCTTGTAAAAATCTTATTTTTCTTGTTATTTACAGAGCACTATGGCTTCAGATATTTCCGAGCTAACCAAAATGTTTGATGATTTCTGTCTGGATCAAGTACCCAAACGATTACGAAAATGGTGGTGCAAATTTTGTCCAGAAAACCTTAAAGCCAAAAAACCAAAAAAACTGGTTTTTGGAGGATTTTTTCACATTTTCTTACATAAATGAGCTCTGATCTCGAAATTTGTCGCGACGACCTGTGAACTCAAAGCGAGAAAGTTTTAGATAACACTTCAGTCGATCATTTAAGACCGGTTTTAGCGTCATCTATGTTAAGCTACGCCGAGCAAGGCCAATAAATGGATGGGTGACTTGAACATTATATTGGGAATAAAGGGAGAACGGGCTCTAGTCTTGATTTTAAATCATTACATAAAAGTAAAACCAAAAAAACAAATCAAGAATAATAATAAACTGAATATTAAATAAAATAGGTAGGTACATAAATATTGATTTTCCTTAACCAAGATCGAAAAATTCCCGGAGGGACGGGCCCCGCTTGTTATTTTCCGCTCTAATGAAAGAGTTCAAATATGCGTTGCCTGTGAGGGAGCTTTGCTCGGGACATTTGATGTGACGTCTTCGCCTACGGGAGCGTATGCCGTGACGTCAAACTTCACGATTTACCTGTATTTTTTAAATCGATTTATCTCGGTATCTAGAAGTCGTAGAAGAAAAAGAAAAATTCCGTTGGTCCTCATTTTTCCTGCTCTATGACTTTGAAACATCACCCAAGTAAGCGCAACTGATCTATTGTATTACCTATTGTATAAGTTGTATTAAATTTTAATGTATTAGGTTAGGTAGGTACTCGCAGGTTCCTAGGTCGAAGGATATACTGAACCATAACGTCGATTTGAAGTAGATAAGTTAAGTGTACCATTTATTCGCCCACCTAAAAAACGTACCCTTTATTGGCCCACCTGCCCACATTTATTTTTCTAATTTTTGTTTTTATGACTACAATTTTTGAATAGCACTGGTTCGATAGCAGTCTTTAAGCCCTTTCTTTTGATGAAATTGGATCTTGAAAAAGTTCGTCCAGTTCAGACTTATGTGGCGTATGGTACAGGTGGGCCAATAAATGGTACGTTTTTTAGGTGGGCGAATAAATGGTACACTTACCCTAGATAAGCCAAGTTGCGCATTGTACCTACGCTTTGACACGAGATTCAAAAGAATTTTGGGAAATGAGAAGTAAAGCAGACATCTCCACTAATTTCTATCATGTTGCATATTGCATACTTTAATATTTACACGGCGTACACACAAATTCATAAAAATATTGTCTTCTCAAATTGGAGGAGATATTTACCTACCTACCTACCCAAGTAGTACATACCTAGTATTTGATACCTGCCTTGTCCATCATTAATTTAAACTGACATTTTTTCTAGGCAGGTATGTATTTGGAAGAGGAAGGGACTCAGTCTCTTCCAACTGCAAAGGTCGTAGGTTCCTATTAGTTGTATTAATTTTCATTACTAGGTAGGTAGGTACCACCTATAAATACCTACTTGGTTTAAATCCTGTTCAATTCTATTCGACTTACAGAGAAGATGATAGATCCCCGCCATACTACACAGACTCAAACCACGCCACGCTCAAGGAGATTAGACTCATACAAGACATGATGGTTCAACTAGAAGGAAAATATTTCAGTGATATGGTAAATATGTTTATCAACAATATTAATCTCTTTTGTATAAGCAGTTTGATACAGAAAACTGTAATGGAGGTCTTATCATCCCGAAATCAGAGAGGGAATGAAGACAGGACAGGAGAAAGCCAGATTTTCCGAGAACGATCCTTATCTGTTGAGGATACGTTCGCCTCGGACGTTAATCGATCCCGCGACCTAACACTTACAAGGCAGGTGCTTTGCCCATTCAACCTAACTACCTAGGATGTTTTTAGTTATGTTTATTTGGCTCGTCCTGAACTGCAGTCAACCATGTGGACAATCTTAATCGAGAACGATCCTTATCTGTTGAGGATACGTTCGCCTCGGACGTTAATCGATCCCGCGACCTAACACTTACAAGGCAGGTGCTTTGCCATTCAACCTAACTACCTAGGATGTTTTTAGGTATGTTTATTTGGCTCGTCCTGAACTGCAGTCAACCATGTGGACAATCTTAAGAACTTTTGTCAGGTGTTTGAACTTTTCCTATTTTTGAATCCTTTGTGTTTTCAGGTGCACTGGTTCATGGGTGCATGCTACAACAGTAGTTTCCAGTACCGGTCATGCAGTCTAGAGATTCTACACAAACTTCTCACTGATGATGCTAGACGACTAGTACCTTGCGTGAATACAACACAACCTCCACTGGGCAATAGATTCTCTACTCCAGAGTATATTATCGGTATTATATTGAATCGGTGTATTGATGAACATCCTGGTGTTAAATGGAAGGTAGATACTTACCCTGTGTTAATATACAATTTGTACAACCGCCTCTGGGCAGTAAATAAATCAAAATTCATTAGTTAAACCACGATCGTTTATTTAATGAAGAAAACAAAAATAAAGAACCTAAGTAAGTCTTCAGAAATTTTTGCGTTAAAGAGCTCACTAGGTAGGAAGCCTATAATAAAATTCTTAAGAAGAGAAAATATCAACTTATTGCAACTTGTTACATTTATTCTCATCCTATTGTTATTTCTCTACTCCAGAGTATATTATCGGTATTATATTGAATCGGTGTATTGATGAACATCCTGGTGTTAAATGGAAGGTAGGTACTTACCCTGTGTTAATATACAATTTGTACAACCGCCTCTCGGCAGTAAGTAGATCAAAATTCATTACTTAAACCACGATCATTTATTTAATGAAGAAAACAAAAATAAAGAACCTAAGTCTTCAGAAATTTTTGCGTTAAAGAGCTCACTAGGTAGGAAGCCTATAATAAAATCCTTAAGAAGAGAAAATATCAACTTATTGCTAGGTACTTGTTACATTTATTCTCAACCTATTGCTACTTGTTACAGGTATTCTCAATCCTAGTCAATCTGATGACTTCACAAAGTGAACCTATTAGAAGTGTATTCGAGAAGATATTTGTCACTCCCTATGAACATGAGGATACTATTACAGGTAAGTAGGAATTTTAATTTTGTTAAGCATAAATGCTTGTCAACAAATGGTGTTCCCTGCTTAATACACTATGCTATATTGTATGACTGGACTTGGACTCGAACCACCAACCTCCAGATCCGAAGTCCACCGTGCTAACCACTACACTACTGAGATTGGTTTTATTACAGGTAAATAACATTCACGTTACATGCTGCTAATGTGTGGACCCACCCGCCTTTCTATCAATTTGATCAAGCAACTCCTAATAGAGATGAAGCTCTTGAGGGATCAGATGGGACAAAGAGTAAAGACATGGTTACAGTAAGTAAAACTAGAGTGCAGGCCGCAGAGGGAGAGTCCTGAGTTCAGATACATAAATGAAGAGTGAAACAGTTGAAGAGAGATACTTTCTTGTGAGAGTATTTTAAGGGTTTTTAATATTTTCATTCAACATGAAGTACCTATTATGTTGTAGGTAGATTTATTCATTTTCTTTCAATTCTAATTTACAAACTCAATATGTTTTTAGGATACTCAACCACAGACCGAAAGTATGGCTGAGAAAGCGAAAACCTCTGACGAACAACTGGATCAAATCATCGACGAAGAAATGGCCAATATGAAAACGAAAGATAAATCAACTGAGAAGACAGATAAAAAAGAAGAAGAGGGAGAAGAAAAGGAGAAATCTGCGGGACAAGATGAAAAAGAAGGAGGGAAACCTCAAGAAGAAACCGACAAAACCGTCCAAGGAGGTGAAAAACCTAAAGAGGCCTCCACAGGTACTTATCCTGAAGGATACTGTATTCAAGATGATGTCAGATTCCTGAAATTCATTGCAAGTCTAAACGATCAAGTGTGTACATGTAACACTGCGGGTAACGACTTTGTAGTGGAAGACTGTGGAAGTTATTTACATAAAACAGGTAATATGCTAGTAGACAGATCAATACACACTAATGTAGGGACTATAAAACTGAACTTAGGTATATTTTAAGCAGTGGTCAATAAAATCATCATAGCAAGGAGGGTCGCCAATATTTGAAAAGAACAGGCACACGAAGAAACAGAAATGAGAGTCGGATTATAATGATGATGTATTTGAAAGTTTTCTTTGTAGGTATGCTCACATTGCCCAACCACCTTATAAGGCGGAATAGCAGTATCTGGGGTTTCTGTAACATAGAAATTGAACTTTCTTCATTTAATTCTTCTCCTCCTCCTCCTCCTTCGCTTCCAATTTCTCCTCCTTTTCAACTTGATTTCCAGGCTGTCCATCCTGTCTCTCTCCGAGGGACGTGGAATCCGTCAAGATCCTCTTCCTCACCCGACACAAACCCGTATGTAAACGATTCCTGACGGTCAACGAACGCCAAGTACTCAAGAACATTCTCAAGACTGCTCCTTACTATCAGATGGAGTTCTTCACTCAGCACACTCCGTATGAAGTGAAATGCGATGGCATGGACCTTATCAAAAGTCATATGCTGGATGAGAGGACATTTCCCAAGAGGTAAAGTGGACAGGATGCAGAAAAGAACCGTACATAAGGCAATTTCCCGGGTGGTTCTTTTCCGCTTAATGTTGTCCAAATATTTTTAGAGTATACATCTTGTTTGTTATCGGTTTGACGTCACTGTAAAATTTGCCAAGTTTTTTTTTTTTTTTTTTTTTTTTTGGGGGTTTGATAAGGGAAACAATTTTTAAAACGATTTTTCCTCCTTTTTTTTTTTTTTTTTTTTTTTTTTTTTTTCGGACGTAGGCGCGAGTGCCGTGCGAGGTCGCTAGCTCACGAGTTAGCCGTCACCCGCGGGCGTCAGTGGTGAGCCGGGAAAGCGCAGGCAGCGGCGGAGAGCGATCCGGTGTAGTCATTGAGTATACTGTAGTCTCAGATGGACACCGATGTGGTGGTTAAAAAACAATACAAAGTCGAATTCCTCTTTCGCCCGTCCTATTTATCTGGTATTGTGAATTGTATGTGTGTGCTAAAAGCGGATATCATATATTGCGTAATTCTCTCTTCCATTGCGTAACACGATAAGGACCTCCGTGTTTACTATCTCGCCTCTCATCGATAATAAACATCTTTGTTACTTTCGCTTTACCTATATATTGATATATTTTAGTAATGTAATCTGTTTGTCTATATAATTATCTTTCTCTTGTTTATTGTGTTCTGTGCCTAAATAACACTGTTTTGATTGTTTTATGGCAAGAGCTCTATTAAAACACAAAATGTCTGTCTGTCTGTGTGAGTGCCTGTTACGAACTTTGAAACTTAAATCCGAGATCCGAGAGCTAGAGACTTGAAATTTGGTATGTAGATGTCAAATGTGACAAGGATGCGACACGAAACGTTTGGTTGAGATAAGTGCTGCGGTTGGCGGCATTTTACCGCTTTTTAGCGGTTTTCGGTGTATTTAACAATATATCGGGAACGGTATGAGCTAGAGACTTGAAATTTGGTATGTAGTTTACAAATGTGACAAGGGTACAACTCAAAACGTTTGGTTGAGATAGGTGCTGCAGTTGGCGGTATATTGACCGTTTTTTGGCGGTTTTCAGCTATACCGACTAAACTGTTAGAGATATTGTAAAAGTTTGGCTATAAGAACAAGAACACCCAAAATAAGCATCATTCAATAGGATGAGGAAAGTCGTGTGATGTTCACATCAGATTTTTTTCCAGAGGTGAAAAAGACGTTCCGAAAACGAAGAAAGCCATCCTGGAGGCTATCAAGGATATGGTGAAGCCACCAGACACCGATCCCAACTTGAATCGACCCCCCCCCACTTCTTCTTTTTTCCAGAGGTGAAAAAGACGTCCCGAAAACGAAGAAAGCCATCCTGGAGGATATCAAGGATATGGTGAAGCCACCAGACACCGATCCTAACTTGAATCGGTTCCCGGTGGAGGAGTATAAATTCGGAGAGCAGTATGCAGGCAAGGAGAGAAGGAAACCAATAGATATCAATGACTATCCGTATGACTATCCTACCACGTGAGTTGATAGTTATAGTTGTTAGTTAGAGATAGTATAGTAGTTGTTAGTTAGAGATAGTTATAGTTGTTAGTTAGAGATAGTTATAGTTGTTGTTTAGAGATAGTATAGTTGTTAGTTAGAGATAGTTATAGTTGTTAGTTAGAGAAAGTATAGTTGTTAGTTAGAGATAGTTATAGTTGTTAGTTAGAGATAGGTAGTTATAGTTGTTAGTTAGAGATAGTTCTGTTATAGTTGTTTAGAGATAGTATAGTTGTTA
The DNA here is from genome assembly GCF_000475195.1 of Diaphorina citri. Classification (NCBI taxonomy): domain Eukaryota; kingdom Metazoa; phylum Arthropoda; class Insecta; order Hemiptera; family Psyllidae; genus Diaphorina; species Diaphorina citri. Next base: position 38,763 of record NW_007379721.1, on the reverse strand, counting down.
GTTAGAGATAGTATATAGTTACCTATCGTAGATCTAGCACTCAGGAGGATATTTTAACCCCTATGGCTGAAGTCATAATTTGAGTGTAAACTCGGTTTAAATTTAACCCTTGGATTATGCAAATCTTATTGGTTGATTAAAAAAAAGCCAATCAGATTTTTTAATCCGAGAGTTAAACTTTATCTTACTGTGATAACCAAAAAGTTTGTGAATGAAGAGACTCCCCAGAGATCACAAATAATGTCATGATTTGTCATCAATTCATGATGATCTTTCCATCAATTCATGATACTTTTCATCAACTCATGCTCCTTTCATCCATATTTATGATTTCAGCTCGACTGAAAAACCGAAGAATTCGGATATCATGGATATTCTGTTTTGTGTAAAGATCCGCTCTTGCTGTGTGTAGGTATGGTTATTATTTATTTTATACCTGGATAGAAATGTAACAAATACACGTCCTGGTTTTCATTTCAGATGACTAAATTCTCGTCTTGCTTATTTACTCTGAAATCTAGAGTTGATGTTTGTTTTTTGTTTTTTTTTTGTCATCCATTTTTTTTTTTTTTTTTTTTTTTGCCTTTTTTGAAGATGTTTATTTGATAGAGGGAACTGTAAAAACGGAGGTCTTGTCGTCCTAAAATGGAGGAGAGAATTATGATATGATGTTTATTTCTTTTACCTATTTATTAAAACACATTTGACGGGCGAAGGATGAGAGAAAGCCATCAGTCGTTCCGAGAAAGAACCTTGTCTGTTTGGAATCAAGTTCACCCCGGGCGAAAAGTGAACCCGCGATCCAGCGCTTATTTACAAATTAACGGGGGTAACCCCATGTTTATTATTGAAGATAGATACATAGAATCAATCTAGAAAGAACTTAATCTAAAATCAGTCGTTCCGAGAAAGAACCTTGTCTGTTTGGAATCAAGTTCACCCCGGGCGAAAAGTGAACCCGCGATCCAGCGCTTATTTACATATTAACAGGAGTAACCCCATGTTTATTTTTGAAGATAGATACACAGAATTAATCTAGAAAGAACTTAATCTAGGATCTTATCAGATATAATAGTACATGTAGGTATATTCTGCCGTGCTAAGCGAAAACGCCGTACCTAGGTATGTCAAAAAAATCGATTTTTATTAATCTAAATCTAGGATCTTATCAGATATAATAGTACATGTAGGTATATTCTGCCGTGCTAAGCGAAAACGCCGTATGTCAAAAAAAAATCGATTTTTGGTGCCAAATGGTTCCTATGATCCTATATTTTTTTCTTTATCCTAAACCCCTTAAAAACCACTAAAACCTGTTGCCGTATGTCAAAAACGTATATGTTTGCCGTATAGATTGAAATCTTCAAACTCGATTTCCCGAATGTAGGGTTTTTTGACGTGCGGCGTCTTCGCTTAGCACGGCAGTATTATTGTTGAGTAGCGCTTCCAAGGGAGGCGCGCTACTCAAGCTAACTTCTTCTTCTTCTTCTTCTTCTTCTTCTTCTTCTTCTTCTTCTTCTTCTTCTTTTTCTTCTTCTTCTTCTTTTTCTTCTTTTTCTTCTTCTTCTTCTTCTTCTTCTTCTTTTTCTTCGCCTTTTCCCGTGTACAGACGAGGTCGGCGTTTTTCGTCAGCCTCTCAATCAGTCCTAACTAACTAGGATGATTGCTTTGGGCTGACATTCGGTTTTGTCTGGCTGGGAGACGTTAAATAGGGAGTAGACGGTTCAAGCTAAGTAGACTGACAATATAGTTGAGTTTTTCTTTTCGCAGAGTGTATGTCTCAGCCGGAAATGAGCCACAATGAACTGAAGGCGGCACTTATGGAAGGAGTACCTAATGCTGAGAAGAAAGCAATGGCAGACATGATAGATAAGAATGTCATATATTTCGATGATCTCATCAAGAAGAGACTGAGAGAGAAGATAGAGAGGGAGAGAGAGTTTATGCAGATGTTGACAGAGGGTAAGTGCACTGCACACCTAACGAAACTTTCAAGTAGTTGATGTTTTAACCATTTAACTTAGCGTTAAAACTTGATTGGCAGCTTTTTTAATCATCCGAAAAGGAGTACCTAGGATTAATAAAAAAATGGTTTCGATGATCTCATCAAGAAGAGACTGAGAGAGAAGATAGAGAGGGAGAGAGAGTTTATGCAGATGTTGACAGAGGGTAAGTGCACACCTAACGAAACTTTCAAGTAGGTAGTTGATGTTTTAACCATTTAACTTAGCGTTAAAACTTGATTGGCAGCTTTTTTAATCATCCAAAAAGGAGTACCTAGGATTAATAAAAAAAATGGCGATTTTGGAATTTCAGATTATGACAGTCAAAAGTGTTTGCAAATGATTTAGAACACATTAAACCCCTTTGATAGAATGATCCATGCCCCCAAAGTATTGAAAAATTTCCAATTTGTCAAATGTTCGATTAAATCCTTAGTGAAAACCAGACACAAGTGTTATAGGTAATTTATAATTGAATGCCACTTTCTACATCGTTTTCCTCTATCTGATGATCTCTCAGGTAAGCTGAAGAAGGAAGAACTGTTCGTGGACATTCTCTCCTACAAATCCAGACAGCAGGGGAAGCGCGCCAAACTGGCCCCCCTGGTGAATGAAATGTTCAAGGAGTTGATTAGAAATAACAAGGAGATATCGGATGAGATGGAGAAGAAGATGGAAACAGAGGATAGGTTCATGGAGCGAGATGTCACCAACAAGATCAGACTCAAGATGGCCACGGACTTCAAATTAGGTGAGATTTGGAATCGAGAAAGTTGAAAATCAGTTGTTTTTTTAATGTCACAGTTACCTTTTGGAAAATTGAGAAAACGGGTCCTTTCATGCTCGGTTAGAGGAATTCAAATTATTATGAACTATTATTTTATGATTATGTAATATTTTTTTATGAGTTTAGTTTGAGATTTTAAAGTTGTAGATCCAAATCTGATAGTTCCAAATTCTGATAGGTCTGCCATGTGTTTTTGGTTTTCACGATTCCAAAAGTTCTGGCCTCACTGACCAATCATCCAATTAGATGGCTTCAATCTCAAATTACATAATTATTATAGGTTATTACATAGTTATTATAGGTTATTACATAATTATTATACGTTATTACATAATTACTATAGGTTAATCCTCTCAAATTTCACATCGTAGGTCCAGTGGTTCCCACAAAATATTTTTCGCGGGAATTTTCAAATTTTATAAATACCGTCCAAATAAATATAATAGGAAATAGGTAATAAAAAAAAAGAAACAAAATAAAGTTAGTGTCCAGGCAAGTTAAGAAATCCAGGGAAAAAGTAGAATTCACTTTTATAAAGTAACTTCTGATGTATTTGTGTCCATGGTAGACTGATAGAGAAGACAAGTGTGTCCACCTGAGACCCAGTAAGTATCCATTATATCTTTGCTATATGTACCAACTTTTTATCTAACAGTTGTAGTAGACCAAAACTGTTTGTACCTACCTACCTACTCAACTACTGTGGAATTTCACTGTCAAAGGGTCTAACTACCTGCTCACTCTGTTGAGCATTTCAATTCAAATCCAACTTCTGATGTATTTGTGTCCATGGTAGACTGATAGAGAAGACAAGTGTGTCCACCTGAGACCCAGTAAGTATCCATTATATCTTTGGTATACCAGCTTTTTATCTAACAGTTGTAGTAGACCAAAACTGTTTGTACCTACCTACCTACTCAACTACTGTGGAATTTCACAGTCAAAGGGATCTAACTACCTGCTCACTCTGTTGAGCATTTCAATTCAAATCCTATCTCTTGCATAAGAACCAAACTGGTAAGTTACCAAACTGGTAAGTTTGTTATCTCAGGGCTCTACATCCTCTGTGGGGTGTTTAACCCTTTCATGTTCAACCACTGCCATAGCAGTGCTCAGAAAAGTTTATAAGAGTACACATTTCTGCTATAGCAATGTAAACAAAAGTTATGTAAAGCCAGCCGTTCCGAGAACGAACATTATCCCATCAGGATAAAATCCGCCCCGGGCAGGAATCGAACCCACGGCCTAGCACTTACAAGGCAGAGGCACTACCAACTAAGCTAACTAGGCTGGCTGCATAAGAACCAAACTGGTAAGTTTGTTATCTCAGGGCTCTACATCCTCTGTGGGGGTGTTTAACCCTTTCATGTTCAACCACTGCCATAGCAGTGCTCAAAAAAGTTTATAAGAGTAGGTACACATTTCTGCTATAGCAGTGTAAACAAAAGTTATGTAAATGCACACTACTGCTAAAGCAGTACTAAGTAAATATTTCTAAAAGAACATTTTGTACCAAGTTATACCATGTAATCAGACAGGCCATAGAGAGAGTTGTGAAACTATCAGACAAACTAAATGCAAAAGTGTCAAGTCTGAATTTACATCAACCAAAAAAAATATTTTGTAATGTGGAAATCCTCTTTGACCCATCCTATGATCAGTTGTAAACACTCGGTACGAACTTTCAAGTTTTCATCCTTCAAGTTGAGATACATCTCAGGCATCAGCGCTTCAATAAGGTTGGGGAAACTGAAATGAGAAATAGGGGGAGAGAGAGAGTGAGAGTGGGGTTGGTTATAAAACAGAGAGAGAGAGAAAAGCCAGCTGTAGGTATATTTTCCTTTTGGGAGTTTCGGAAAACTGACCACTGCTCCAATATAAACTGAATGGAAAAGTGGTCGATTTTCCAGTGGTCAGTTTCTCGAAAGGAAAAAACCTTTGATTCCCACCCAAAGCGAGCTTTATCCTAAACAGATAAGGTTCGTTGTCGGCCAAACAGCTCACTTTCTCCTATCCTACCTTACTCTCAATTTTGGGATGATAAGACATCAAGGATGTCAGACCGAAAAGCCAGAGAAAATAAAAAGACTTGTTACAGTTCCCTCTATAATGTTAACCCCTCACGCTCACACCATCGGAATGTGTGTGGCCTGTCAGACCGTCTGAGCGTGAGTGACTGTCATCTTAAAAAATCTGGTATGAACATCACACGACTTTCCTTATCCTCTGTGACATCTTAGGATCTTTCGGTCTGACATCTTAGGATCTTTTGGTCTGACATCTTAGGATCTTTTGGTCTGACATCTTAGGATCTTTCCCCAGAGCCAGCCCCAGAGAAAAGCCAGAGAAAATAAAAAGACCTCCATTGTTACAGTTCCCTCTATAATGCTAACCCCTCACGCTCACACCATCGGAATGTGTGTGGCGCAAAAATCTTCAAACCACGGTCTATCAGACTTTCTGACAGACCTAGGTCTAAAGCTTTTTCCACCACACGTTCAGACCCTCTGACAGACCAACCTGTCAGATAGTCTGAGCGTGAGTGACTGTCATCTTAAAAAATCTGGTATGAACATCACACGACTTTCCTTATCCTCTGGAAAGATGCTTATTTGGGTGTTCTTCTATTGTAACTTTTACAATATCTCTAACCGTTTAGTCAGTATAGCTGAAAACCGTCAAAAAGTGGTCGAAAGCCGCCAAAAAGCGGCCGAAATTCCGCCAACTGCAGCACCTATCCTAACCCTAAAGTTTTGTGTTGCATCCTTGTCACATTTCTGGACTTCATACCAAATTTCAACTCTAGCTCCTACCGTTCCTGAGATGTTATAACCGCCAAAAAGCGGCCGAAATGCCGCCAAGCGTTGCACTGAAAGTTTCGTATCGCATTCTTGTCACATTTGACAGCTGCATGCCAAATTTCAAGTCTCTAGCTCTTACCGTTCTCGAGATATTTTGTTTACAGACAGACAGAAGAAACCAATGGCTGAAACTTTGGATTTAGGCTCTAGGGACCTCAAAACGTGTTTTGGCACTAAAAACTGACCATCGAAAATCTGACCCGATTACATTACTATCCTTCCTATAGGATAAGAAATAGGCATTGTTGCCAAACATGTCACATGTGCAATGGTAGAGAATCTTTAAAAGGGGAAGGTATATTGCACAGTGCTTCCTCCGACTGTTGAAAAGTCAGGTAAGGCGATTCCACCTTACCTGTTCTGGAATCCAACCTCTGAACTTAGAGCTACCTCTGCATTTTAAAAGAGGGAGTTTATCAAAAAAAGACCTTTACCTCAATTGCAACAATGTAAGGATTTCCTGCAATGTGATTGGTTCCTTCATTTTGGGTTGATGACTCATTGCTGTCACATTGATCTGGATGAACTATAGGATGATTTAACAGCTCCTCTATTGTCCTCATGAGGCTGAGCAGAGTTTTTTACGTCTTCTTGGGTTGATGACTCATTGCTGTCACATTGATCTGGATGAACTATAGGATGATTTAACAGCTCCTCTATTGTCCTCATGAGGCTGAGCTTTTTACGTCTTTGTCTCCTGAAAGAGCTCTTCCTTCCAACCACTGCACTTTTCGTTTCAGATCTTGGAGAAGCAATGTCTAAACCAGCACACCACCATAAGGAAAATGTTGGTCAATCATTTCACCGAAGTCGTTATACGTCACCCAGAGCATGAAGTTATATTGGAACATTGGGTGAATGGAGTGGTAACTCTAGTGATAGATTCAGAGTATAGAATACAAGAGGAAGTTAGTAAGGTAAGATACAGTTCTATGTTGTACTTTATACTCCAGAGCATGAAGTTATATTGGAACATTGGGTGAATGGAGTGGTAACTCTAGTGATAGATTCAGAGTATAGAATACAAGAGGAAGTTAGTAAGGTAAGATACTCTAATGCCACTAAGAGCGTCTGTCAGACAGTACTTACGTAGGAAAGGCTTCAGAACTAGGTCTCTCATACCGTCTGACAGACTTAGATCTCATGCTTTTTCCACCACGCATTCTGACTGTCTAAGCGTGAATTTTTGTGCTTGGATGTCGGGATGCACTCAGCCTCGTAAAAAAAGTTGTGGTACTACTACTTTTTTTTTCTAAATATTGGAACATTGGGTGAATGGAGTGGTAACTCTAGTGATAGATTCAGAGTATAGAATACAAGAGGAAGTTAGTAAGGTAAGATACTCTAATGCCACTAAGAGCGTCTGTCAGACAGTACTTACGTAGGAAAGGCTTCAGAACTAGATCTCTCAGACCGTCTGACAGACTTGGGTCTCATGCTTTTTCCACCACACATTCCACATTCTTAACAAACCCTTTGCTGTCGGGTTTATACTTAAAAGTTACCTTTTTTAGCAAACCCTTTGCTTTAACACAAAAAATAACTCACTTTCATTGTTTGACAGAAACTGTGTAGTCTGATCTTGGGCAACCTAGTGAGTTATTCTGAGGATTTGACGCCCACTCAAAAACTTCCCCTCAACATACTGAAAATACTTGCTAAGAAAGGACTACGGAAGAATCTTGGACATTGTACGAGGAAGTGGGCCCAGGCTAAATCTATCAAGTAAGCCTGGCTCAAAGTTTTTCCCTTAAGAGGTTTGACAGCTGTAACCTCTAAGGTCTTATCGTCCCGAAAGCAAAGAGAGAAGAAAGACAGGATAGGAGAAAGGCAGCCGTTCCGAGAACAAACATTATCTGTTGAGGATAAAATCCGTCCCGGGCTTGAATCGAACCCGCGACCTAGCACTTACAAGGTAGATGTACTACCATCCAAGCTAACTAGGCTGTCTAACATGACTGCCTTTGTGACAAGCATTCATGTTTAATTTTCTTCTTCATTTTTACTCTTTTTGGTTCTCGAATGAAATAAAGATAGAATAAGCATTCATGTTTAATTTTCTTCTTCATTTACTCTTTTTGGTTCTCGAATGAAATAAAGATAGAAACACACTAACTCACGTGAGCTCATGTGACGTGAGGGTAGTGTGTTTCTACCCTAATACTCAACAGAATATTTTAATTCCTGTTCTAGATCGGGTCATATCAATATGTTATACAATACTGAAAATACTCGCTAAGAAAGGACTACGGAAGAATCTTGGACATTGTACGAGGAAGTGGGCCCAGGCTAAATCTATCAAGTAAGTCTAGCTCAAAGTTTTTCCCTTAAGAGGTTTGACAGCTGTAACCTCTAAGGTCTTATCGTACCGAAAGCAAAGAGAGAAGAAAGACAGGATAGGAGAAAGGCAGCCGTTTCGAGAACGAACCTTATCTGGTGAGGATAAAATCTGTCTCTGGCTTGAATCGAACCCACGACCTAGCACATACAAGGTAGATGTACTACCTTCCAAGCTAACTAGGCTGTCTAACTTGACTGCCTTTGTGACAAGCATTCATGTTTAATTTTCTTCTTCATTTACTCTTTTTGGTTCTCGAATGAAATAAAGATAGAAACACACTAACTCACGTGAGCTCCTGTGACGTGGGGGTAGTGTGTTTCTACCCTAATACTCAACAGAATATTATAATTCCTGTTCTAGATCGGGTCATATCAATATGTTATACTCATATTTTGGCACAGAATATAACAACATCATATGGTTCTTCCTGGTGACATTAGCCCAGTCAAGTAAGGTCATCATTGATGTGGATTACATCTACAAGTATTTCGAAGAAAACGTACATTTGAAACAAGTGGTAAGCTAATAACTTAATATGTACCCCATAACTTAATATGTAATAGAAAACCGTGTTGCCCTTTGACAGCTCTGTGAGGCTTCAAATCTAATCATTAGAAATACATTCAGTATGTAAATCATCAAATGCCTGCAATAAGTTGCGTCGTATTTCAAGTAAAAAGTAGCTAAGGCTCTTTTCAAAGTCAACTTTTTAGAGCTTTGGTGTAGGGAACTCTAACAACGGACGTCTTCTCTTCCCGAAATCGAAGAGAGAAGTCATCATTGATGTGGATTACATCTACAAGTATTTCGAAGAAAACGTACATTTGAAACAAGTGGTAAGCTAATAACTTAATATGTACCCAATAGCTTAATATGTAATAGAGAACCGTGTTGCCCTTTGACAGCTCTGTGAGGCTTCAAATCTTGTCATCATTGATGTGGATTACATCTACAAGTATTTCGAAGAAAACGTACATTTGAAACAAGTGGTAAGCTAATAACTTAATATGTACCTACCCAATAGCTTAATATGTAATAGAGAACCATGTTGCCCTTTGACAGCTCTGTGAGGCTTCAAATCTAATCATTAGAAATACATTCAAGTATGTAAATCATCAAATGCCTGCAATAAGTTGCGTCGTATTTCAAGTAAAAAGTACCTAAGACTCTTTTCAAAGTCAACTTTTTAGAGCTTTGGTGTAGGGAACTCTTAACAACGGAGGTCTTCTCTTCCCGAAATCGAAGAGAGAAAGACAGGGTAAGAGAAAGCCAGCCGTTCTGAGATCCAACTTTACCTGTTCAGGATAATGATCGCATTGTTCGGCCTGGCCGACAAGACACTTACACTACCTCCCAACCTAACTACACTGGCTAACTTTTTTTTTCAAGAGGTATTTTTTATTAGGTTTATTTTTAATATTCATAGTAGACAATAACAATAGAATAAAACATGAAACTACTTAGTTTTTCACGATAGATCTGTTGGTTTTTCATTACAGCAAGACGACATCTGCGCGCCCCTAGTAATGGAAACACTAGGATGTTGCATTAAGAATATCGAGAATAAATCCAAAGTGTTCAGCATAGTAGAACAAATCAAGGAAGACATTGGCTCCTACACACTCCCTGTATCTCTGCTCACGTCTGCATGTAACACGGTGTATATAGGATTGGAATATCTGGGCAAGGATACGCTGCAGCAGACTTGCTTTGACTTCTTCGCGCCCATCATGGATGTAAGTTTCAACACAATCAATCATTACAATCTTCGGGCACGGTCAGCCCAGTGGTAACGCACTTGCTTGCCATGTAGAAGGTCCCGGGTTCGAATCCAACCATCGACGAAAATTTGTACTTTTCGATTGCAAATATTTCTACGGGTTACTTTCTGGTGTTCTCGTGTTGACCCAGCACCTAAATGGGAAGTATTGTGTCTCTTATCGCCCATCTGATGAGGGACATGCTACTTACGGGATGAGCGTGCTACGACTCAGACAACATTTTTTTAATCTTCTTGTACTGTAAGACCGTGATTAGACTGTGGGACTTGTCAGTCTTAAAAGCTCATCAAGATAAACAAGGTATTCTATTCTATTCTATTAATTTGATTCTCAGAATATCCACGAGTACATCATGTCGCCTGAGTTTCAAATAGGACCCACGGAGAATGAACTTCAGAAGAGAAAGTTATACCTGTATGCTGAAGCTATGTTATTCTGTCCGAGTAAAGTCAAACCTGAAACTTTAGAGCAGCTGGAAAAACATTTAGGTTCGTATGTACGGAATCGTTAATGGTTTGATTTGATTTAAATAAGATATATTTAACAAATTTCATAATTATTTAATACATCTCCTATAAGCTTCGCTTGCATAAACAGAAACTTATTCTAAAATTATAAAAATCTGTACTAAAAGCAGTAATGATTGGGGCCACAATGTGAATTTAATCTCGGTTAACTTTTGGATGAAGCAATCTGATTGGTCCGTTTCAAAATTTTCAGCCAATTAGATTGCTCGGTCCAAGAGTTGAACTAAAACCGAGTCTAACGTCGGATTGTGACCTGGGGGACATTCAAAGGCCCGATTGAGTCCAATGTCTAGTTTAGATAAAGTCTAGGTATCATCACTGTACGACTTTTTTCTATTGTTTGAGATTGACTATCAGGTCCTAATTTAATCTCGGTTAACTTTTGGATGAAGCAATCTGATTGGTCCGTTTCAAAATTTTCAGCCAATTAGATTGCTCGGTCCAAGAGTTAAACTAAAACCGAGTCTAACGTCGGATTGTGACCTGGGGGACATTCAAAGGCCCGATTGAGTCCAATGTCTTAGTTTAGATAAAGTCTAGGTATCATCACTGTACGACTTTTTCTATTGTTTGAGATTGACCATCAGGTCCCTTTTCTCCTTCCGTCTCAATATTTTGATATTACGTTGTCATTGTTAGGTTTGGGCAGACAGAAATGTGATCCGCATTCAACAAGTATGATGTGAATTTATATATATCTCAATGCATTATCTGCACAGGTCTAGATATCAGTTCACCTCCCAGTAGTCAAATGAATGCTAAGGAGCTGAGTGTAGGTATTACTATACTAATGAGACGAGGTATACAAGATGATGTGTATTCCCAGCGTATTCTAATGTGAATTTATATATATCTCAATGCATTATCTGCACAGGTCTAGATATCAGTTCACCTCCCAGTAGTCAAATGAATGCTAAGGAGCTCAGTGTAGGTATTACTATACTAATGAGACGAGGTATACAAGATGATGTGTATTCCCAGCGTATTCTTCTGCTAATGTGTGGACCCACCCGCCTTTCGCAATATGTACTTAATGCAAATGTTACATTATTTACTTAAGAAAATTTATTATCAACCTCCGTGGCCGAGTGGATATTAAACTAGACTTGCACGCTGGAGGTTACGGGTTTGATTCCCGGGGGGGTTTTTGGCTCTGTGCTTGGAGTTCGGGGTGCACTTAGCCTCGCGAGGACAATTGAGTACCTACTTTAACCGAGTAACGACCAGTGGCGACATTGTCAATGTAAAAAGAAAAATGGAAATTGATTGCAAAGGAGGCACTTGGTAATGCTGTTGTATTCACAAAAGTTGTAAAAAAGCTTTGTTTTTACCACAGATCGTTCTTATTTCTTGATTTGATTCAGGTACTCTGCAGAAGAGCGTGGATTTCCGTGATATCCTCAAGGATTCCTCACTACAGCCGCTACCCAGTGGTCACTTCATTATTGATCTCATTAGGAAGACATTGAAACATGAGCGAGTTCTGTACAGGAAGTCAGCGTTACAACTCCTATGTCATATACTCTGCATGAATCCAAAGTGGGCAGTGTATGAGAATTCATTACAGGTAAACCGTAGATATTAATCCACAGGTATAGGTCAGACCAAAAGATCCTAAGATGTCAGACCAAAAGATCCTAAGATGTCAGACCAAAAGATCCTAAGATGTCAGACCGAAAGATCCTAACTTGTCTTATCATCCCAAAATTGAGAGTAAGGTAGGATGGGCGAAAGTGAGCCGTTTGGCCGACAACGAACCTTATCTGTTTAGGATAAAGCTCGCTTCGGGTTGGAATCAAAGGTTTTTTCCTTTCGAGAAACTGACCACTGGAAAATCGACCAATTTTCCATCCAGTTTCTATTGGAGCAGTGGTCAGTTTTCCGAAACTCCCGAAAGGAAAATATACCTACAGCTGGCTTTTCTCTCTCTCTGTTTTATAACCAACCCCACTCTCACTCTCTCTCCCCCTATTTCTCATTTCAGTTTCCCCAACCTTATTGAAGCGCTGATGCCCGAGATGTATCTCAACTTGAAGGATGAAAACTTGAAAGTTCGTACCGAGTGTTTACAACTGATCATAGGATGGGTCAAAGAGGATTTCCTCAGAATACAAACACCGCTATACTTCTATCTAGCCGTGCTCATGGTGGATAAAAACACAGAGGTAATACCGTAGAACACAGAGGTAATATTCTATAACTCAGAGGTAATGCTCTAGAACACAGAGGTAATACCCTAGAACACAAAGGTAATGCTCTAGAACACAGAGGTAATGCTCTAGAACCCAGAGGTAATGCTCTAGAACACACAGAGGTAATGTCCTATGTCCTGCGGCCCTTGAAGTACAAAACGGTAGATGGGTCAAAGAGGATTTCCTCAGAATACAAACACCGCTCTACTTCTATCTAGCCGTGCTCATGGTGGATAAAAACACAGAGGTAATACCCTAGAACACAGAGGTAATGTTCTAGAACACAGAGGTAATATTCTATAACACAGAGGTAATGCTCTAGAACACAGAGGTAATACCCTAAAACACAAAGGTAATGCTCTAGAACACAGAGGTAATGTCCTATGTCCTGCGGCCCTTGAAGTACAAAACGGTACAAAAACGCAAAAACGAACCTTGTCTGTTTACTAAAAAAAAAGTTCGCCCTGGGCAAGGATTAAACCTGCGACCTAGCGTTTACAGGGCAAGCGCCCTACCTTCCACGCTAACTAGGTTGGCTACTGAAAACAAGTGGTGTCCGATAGAGAGTTGAAACACTGTCTGATTTGATATTGGGGTGCTGACTTTGTACATTTCTAACATTTCAGATACAGAGAGCTGTGTTCTCATTCTTCGTGAATTGTGCCATGCAGAAAGATCCGCAGATTTGTCTCAAATATTTCCTAGTCTCCATTTTCCACTTCAACCAATATAAGGTAAGAATTCTTGTGAAGAGACTCTTGCGTCTTGTTGCGAGACAAGAGACAATGATGATGTGATAGGCATCCTCCAACGATATTATTATGTTATTAATATTTGATTTTGTCTCTTTTTTCTGTTTTTCTCTCTTTTTTCTATGTCTAAACCTATTGATTATTTCTTGATTTTTGTCTATAAGGCCATTTTCCCTCGTTCAAAAAATTATGAAATTCACAATAAACTTATGTTCTTATTTTATTCTTTACCCTTAGGGGCACCGACTGTCTGAGCATATCCTAACGGATAGAGAACATCAAGTTTACTACATTGGCGGTCATACTAATGGTGATACCCGGTTCCTCATATACAAATATATGCTAGAACTAATCAAAGATGATCAGAAGGAACCTCTAGTATCTAATCTAGTCACACATATTATCAGTAAGTGATCTTTTATCTTGGGGATTGTGGTTCGAGCCCAAGTCAAGTCAGAAAATTTAGCGAGGTGTAATCCAGGAACGCCTCTTGTGATGGACATTTTTATCCTTAACAAAATGGACTGCTCAAGTAATGACGTAAATTTGGCCCCAGATATTGTATCATAATTATGGGCGAAATAATATGAAGGTCACTAACGGGTTTCAAATTCAATTTTTACTATATTTTTTGCCAACCTAGTTAGCTTGAAGGTTAGCGTGGCTGTCTTGTAAACGCTAGATCGCGGGTTCGATTCCCGCGCCGGGGCGAATGTTATCCCAAACAGATAAGGTTCGTTCTCAGCACATCTGACTTTCTCCTGTCTTCAAGACCTTGGGCAGTGACAGTTCCCTCTATCCGACCTATTGAAATAAATCTAATTTCTGTTTTCACTTGCAGCTAGTATCACGCGTAAAGTACCAGATGTCATATTGAGTGAGTCAGGGAATCAAGTGCTGCGAGATACACTACGGGTATTAGCATGTGAGGAATTATATACGCTGAGTAGTAAAGCAACATCGCGAGATGATGAAGACGAAACAGAAGAGATCAGAAAACTCATTGAGAATGCAAATATCAATAAGAGCTCTAAGACTAAAGAGGTGAGACATCAAATTTAAATTTTCAATTTTTCTTTAAGTTTAAAGTCGCATTTCATATGAAGACGAAACAGAAGAGATCAGAAAACTCATTGAGAATGCAAATATCAATAAGAGCTCTAAGACTAAAGAGGTGAGACATCAAATTGAAATTTTCCAATTTTTCTTTAAGTTTAAAGTCGCATTTCATTCATGGCCTTGTCGCTTAGAGTGTAAATAAATAAATAAAGTCGTATTTGGGTAACGTTTAAGAATATACACAACACTTGGTAAAACAACTTAAAATCAATATGGGAAAATGATAACAATTTGCTTTTTGTTATCATTTTCCCCTGTTGATTTAAATTCGTCATTTTCTGGTGGTATTTCACAAACAAACAAAAACCCTATAACCTATTTTCTCAACCCTATAACCTATAAGAGAAGAAGAAAAAAGTGACCTCTATTGGGGGTGTCCGTTATTCAGAGGGTTTCCTATAGCAAACTGATCATATCCCCCTTCCCCAAGGAGTTTCCACTATTAAGTGTCGCCCGTTAAGGGAGATTTCACTGTACATTCAGCTTTTTTTTAAAGTAATAGGTAATGATTTCGCGATACTACGATATTCTCAACTTGGCGAATGGCAAGTTAGTTTTATCATACCATAAAACGTTGCTTGTAAACCCTACTTGAGACATCTTTTCAGCACTAATTTACAAACTTACTTCCCCTTCTTCTCAGCACTAACTCTATTCCATTCTTTGATGTATTGTTTCATATTTCAGAGTCGTCGCATCATAATCAAGGAGAGAATATTTCGTAATCTGTTGGAACTTCGTACTCTACTCAAACGAAAGAATCATCCAATGATTGTAGAATTCTACAATGTCCTGTGTCTACTTATAAGACTATACAAAACAGAGGTAGGTATGTTAAGGCGGTCTCTTCCTGATCCCTTGTGTGCCGCGTCCATTTTGATTTAGGACTATTGCACTGCTAAGCGGTAGGTAACTAAGCGAGAAATTGATGTAAGGCCTGCTATAAACTATCAGGTAGACCTGACATTCGCACCTGTTCAGGCGTACGTGTCAGGTCTACCTGATGAGTGAGTGGCCGGCCGGTGGAAATTTATACAATGGAGCAGTTGCAAATGGGTAAAAATTATTAATAAATGGTCAATTCCTACGTAAAAAGTTGGGAAAAATCCAAATCTGAGGTCAAAACTCCGAAATAATAACTGTAAAAGGTCGAAAATTCAAATTTCATTTTCCGTCAGAGTCCTGAACTCTGACGTCAGACTTCAGGAGATGCGCAGAAACGTATGCGCTATGCGCACAAACATGAATTGCGCAGAAATGCATGCGCACAAACAGATTAATGTGTTGCCACACGTGCCTGCGAGGGAGCTTTGCTCGGGACATTTGATGTGACATCATCGCCTACGAGAGCGTATGCCGTGACGTCAAAGTTTGAATTATGACGTCATCGCCTACGGGAGCGTATGCCGTGACGTCAAACTTCACGATTTACCGGAATTTTTTTAATCGATTTATCTCGGGATCTAGAAGTCGTAGAAGAAAAAGAAAAATTCCGTTGGTCCTCATTTTTCCTGCTCTATGACTTTGAAACATCACCCAAGTAAGCGCAACTGTTCTATTCTTTAGTTTTAATACCTTCTAGCCAGCCTAGTTAGCTTGGAGAGTTGCGCGCCTGCCTTGTAAGCGCTAGGTAGCGGGTTCGATTCCCGCCCGGGTGGATTTTGTCCTAAGCAGATAAGGTTCGTTCTCGGAACGGCTGGCTTTCTCCTATCCTGTCTTCCTTCTCTCTTCACTTTCTGCACGATAAAACCTCAGTCAGCAATTACAGGTCCCTTTATCAAACATTTATTCTCTCTGGTAACGCCGCCACTGGTCGCTACTCATTCACAGAAGCTACTCATTTGTCTCCACGTTAATCCTATGCTGAATTCTTGTTCACAGATTTTGTTCGTCATTTTCGAATGTCGTCAACTGACCGAAATCAAGGAAGATCTAGTTAGCTGGAGAAATCAACTCAAATCAAATCCTAGGAAATCACCGCCTGAGAAAACCCTGGTAAGTTGTACAAGTTATGTAGAAATAATTAGAATGCTATTAGCAGTATTAGCCAAGAGTACACGAGATCAATCATATTCTATTCTATCTGAGCGCACGGCAGTGCGCCAGGGGTTAGCATTATAGAGGGAACTGTAACAATGGAGGTCTTTTTATTTTCTCTGGCTTTAGATCCTAAGATGTCAGACCAAAAGATCCTAAGATGTCAGACCAAAAGATCCTAAGATGTCAGACCGAAAGATCCTCCCCCCCCCCCCCCCCTCGCACAGGACCGTTGCGTGGATAACGCTCTGAGCGCCCTGACTAATCACGTGAGTAATGTACAGGCACAGAGTACACCTAGCAGTCAGAATTCTAGTCAGGGCGCCAACATGAAAACCTCGTCACATCGCAAGAGCTCCCTACTTCATCAGAAGAGAAAAACTCTCACTCCGGTTATGATGGAATCTCCGCGCTCTCATAAGAGATTGAGAGCAGAACTATAAATTAGTCACTACAATGTTCGGTTGGTTGAAAATCCTGTACCTACTTCAAATCAAATCAAGAATTATTTGTGGTAAAGCAGAGATCTTCTTCACAACTTTTGTGGGTATTCCAGCATCACCTTAAAAATCTGGTGTAAACATCACACGACGTTCTATTACATTTTGCGGAATACGTAGGTACCTATTAAAAAAAAATGTGAATTTCCCAAAATGTAAAATTTCCAAGCCGCCAATGGCGTCCGATTTTTGGTGGAAAACTTTTTACCTTTACTGCGAGTGATTGCACATCGTGAAGTATGGACTGTCGATCCTGTGGTTGTGGGTTCGAGTATTCTGCTTGGGTACTGAATTTTTCCGATGTTATCGCCTCGATGCGATGCAATTTTTCTCTATCGGAAATCTTAACAAAAAGAATGTTTAAGAGTTTGTGTAAATATTTTGTACTTTTGTACCTACATGTAAATATGTTCCTACCTACATTGTAAATAATACCTATTGTAAATTTGTAATTTCTTAATACAATAAATGTACAAAGTATAGCGTATGTATTAAATTGTGATGCCTTAGAATTTATACAGATCGAGTAGACTTTATACAGATGCCTGCTTTGTAAAAAAAAAAAAGATTGTACCTACCTACCTACCTCTTGACACCACTTTGCATTACCCCTTTTTTTACTTTTTTTTTTTTTTTTTTTTTTTTTTTTTTTTTCTTCAAGTTTACTAAACCACAAAGTAGTATCTTGTGTAACAACTAGTGGTTATTCAGGCATTCAGGGCACTACAGTATTTTCTTGGGTATTCCTATTTTTAATGCTGCCACTGGTCCCTGTTCACTTACAATTTACAATCCACTAATAAAATCCATTCCTCTCGATTTATTTCAAATTCCAGATGGTGGAGAAGAATCACAACCTGCTGAGCAAGAGTCTGGTGATGTAACTGCTGCACCTACAACTGAGCAGCCAGCCGAGGAATCTAAACCCCAAGAAGGAGAAGGTCTTGATATAGAAGCTATGATTGCAGCATTACACTCAGACTCAGCAACAGCTAACTCAGAGTCGATCAATATAAACCTGTAAATCTCAGAGGTGTTGTAGAATGACAACTGGAAATACAAGATTCCACATCCCATTATCATTGTAGAAAACTTGTCAGACTGAATTAATATGAATGGAGTGTGAGTTTGGAAAGCAGGGAAAATTCTTACTGGCTTAAACTTGAACAAAATCCTCTCAACCATCTGGAACATACGGGACCTATTAGTCTAACATGTGTGTGAGTTGTTAGGTTCCTTGTTGGCGCCTCTAGTGACGCTGGTGCAAATATCGACAGGTTTTACTTTTTGCTCAAAGTGGAGCACTGTTCTTTCTATCGCGGTATCGGTACCAAAGCAGAACTGTTAGGTCATCCTAGCTATGTACTTACTTGTATGATGGATTTTTTTCAACAGAAGTTTTATAGAGGGATCTGCAACTGCTAAGGTCGCCCCTAAAGCGAAGAAAGAATAGAAGAAAGCTAGCTGTTCCGAGAACAAACCTCATCTCTTTAGGATAAAATCCGCCCCAGGTGGGAATCAAACCCGTGACCTAGTGTACAATAGATTATTATTGTTCTTTAAGTCCCCCTAAAATATCTTTGTAAATAGTATATCTCTACATTTTATTTCTTTGATTATAAAATTAGTTTTAATTGCAGGAAATAATACTGAACTTCTTATACAGTTATGATTTCTATTGATGGTGGTTTATTGGAAGGCAGTTGTTTGAACTAATGGTAACGCCCCTATCTAGGTATGGTGTATTTTTTATAAAATTAAAATATCAATTGATAGTATAGTAAGAAGATTTTTCTCTTTATTTTAAAAACAGTTGAGTAAATACATTTATGATCTATATTCACAACAGTATCTTATTTATTTGACTCTCTTTCTTATTATTTTAGTTGAGATTTTGGCAGATTGTAGGAACCATGATAAGTTTGGATCTACCATTGAAGTTTTACTACAATAGTTGGAATGATTATTTCTAACTTGTATGTCATAAATGAGTGAAGGTAGTAGATTACTACTTCTTTCTGATAAAATACAAAGGCTTATCTCTGCTTTTGGCTGAATGTGTTGTGCGACATGAAGGATAGAGGATACAAAGCATAGCATCTTATAGCTTGGAAGTTGAATACAATATTTACAAAGAGGTAAGAAGAGTGAGTTTTTCATTGAGGAGCAGCTGTGTTTTTGTCAACTGAGACAGAGTCATGATCATGAGTAGATCCTTGATGTTGGAATTGAACATAGTTTCAAACTGTTCTTGTGTCATGGATGGTACACTGTTAACCATATCCAACAGTTGACGTCCAATGGAATTGTCTGGTGTGATGCGGTTAGCTAATACTTCATCTACATATCGTAGCACATGATCAATAAGAACTGTCAATTTGTCAGCAGCTTCACTGACAAGTGTTAGTTCACTCAGAGGTTGAACAGCTCCCTGTTTGATAGATTTGTGGAGGAGTCGTAGTCCAGTTACTTCTGAGTTGTAGCAGATGACTTCAGCAGGAATCTGAGTGAACATAATTCCTGAAACAAAAAACACAAAAACATCAATCAACTTTTGAATTATAAATTATAGCTTGACAAATTAAGTCCTTTTTGAGTTACTCTTTGCCAATTAATGTAATTATACACAGGACCTCTTAGAATTGATCATATAGCTGTAGATTGTTGAATTTGACATCTATACTCAACTATGATACTAGAATGATATCCCTAGTTAACCTAATAAATACATTACCTACTTCCCCTTACTTATTATAAGATAAGTCTAGTAAAGAAACAGTGAACTACCTAGGTATTACTAAACTGTCTGAAGTAGGACCTACCTGGGATTCAGACAATTTCATTTGTAAACTGCAAACCCATAGGATTTTTCTGTACAAGAGAACAGCAGGTGATCAATATAAGGGTGACATGATCACCCAATATAATCTTGTTGAATATTATGTACTCATGATTATGACATGTAAATACATCAACTTTAAATAAATACATTTGATACATCAGACTGATGCATCTATATCATGAGAATAACTAAACCTTACAAGTACTATCAGATCACTGAACTGTTTCATTTCAAAGTGTAAATGAACATTATTTAACTAGGGAGCACTGGTTTAATAAGTCAATGAAAAACAATTCATTTGTTAGTTACCTGACTTTCCTCCTGGAACACCAATGGGTACATGTACATAGCCTTTGATTCCCATGTTAGGTCCCTTCAGATTGGTGTCTAGTGTCATATGGACAGGGTTCTTGCACTCTCTGATATAATAGTCATGAATAACCGAGGACTGACTGGTCACTTCATCTCCCGTAGCCCACCATCCTACAATCAGCTCTGATGGATTTACTTTCTGGTTCATCTCAAACATATCTTGAGCATAGTTGAGCTCAGCCTCCACCATCTCATCATATTCCTTGTGAGGAACACAGAAGCAGTTGGTTACTTCAACTACACCCTTGTCCACTGTACCTAGGAGAGTTCCAATCACTCGGTGTGAGTCTAGATTCCTTCTTTCGAATGCGTCGACAATTTGAAACAAAACTACCGGATGAACTTTGATAGATACGTTGAGTGACATTATGTAGAATCAGTGGGTTATAGTTTGAAGATAAAAATCAGTTTTAGCTTGGACTTTTACTTATCTTGTTGCCGAAAAATCCAAAAATCTCGAAAAGCGAAAATTCAAAATTTTCGAAATTTTTCCAATACACAACTTTGGAAAAATATAACCTAAAAATTTAACGCGCATAGTGTTGCCAGATTGTCTTAACGCGCATATACAGCGTTGCCGGGTTGTTTTACCGCGTAAAGCCACGTCCACAAGATTGACAAACAATCTCATGAGAGAAATGAAAAATAGGTACCTATCCAAAGTTCTGTGATTGTGAAAAGAAGAAGAAGAAAAGGCGCTTGCATAGTGGCGCTACCTAACGGACGAAAAAAACAACTGCGTAAAGTCTGACGTCACACATATTTGAACTTTTTCATTAGAACACAAAATAAAAATTGAATTCTCGACCTTTTACAGTTATTTTCGGAGTTTTGACCTCAGATTTGGATTTTTCCCAACTTTTTACATACGAATCGACCATTTATTTATAATTTTTACCCACTTGCAACTGCTCCATGAGTACATGAGTAGGTATGTTAACATTGCCAACGAAGAAAAACTCCGAAAAATTGTAGGTAACTTCTAATTGTGGATTAAGAAAAAATTGTGAGTGCATGTGAACAGGCTATGACGGGCTATACTTTGGATGTGGTAGGCAGTGCCTACAATATTTCCATTTTCTGCTTTTTACCAATTTATGGGATTTTATTACACATCCAACAAAAATGAAAGTTTTCCGATGGGTAGAACTCGAGATATTCTTCTTGCGTACGTGACCTCTATGCTCTAATCACTTTTTGACTCTCATTAGAAACCCTATTTTGTCTGGTTGCACCCTCTATCTAAATAAAGAAAGAAAAATTGGCACTTATTTATCTATCACGGCGACCTTTATATGTAAGTAGATCTAATTTATTGCAACCATCTAGAAAAGTGAACCATCTACCTACTTCGTATTAATTTGCAAATCTTCTCTTCATTCTCCACCAATAGTTTGGATATAGTGCCAGACACTTTTTTCTCAAGCTGGAATTTGATATCATTTCGGAATCGGTTAATGATCCGAGTGACAATGCGACTCCAAGCCAAATCCAATCGTTTCCACCGTCCACCTGACATTGTAACCTCAATGTTTTTGAACTTTAACAAATTTCCATGCCTCGGCTGGGATCGAACCCACGCCCTCCTGTTTACCAGGCGAGCGTCTTGACCACTACGCTACCGAGGCAGGTGCCGAAATTATGAATAGGTATTAAGAGTGATAGTGTGATAGTACAAAGCAGAAGATTTTGATATTGGTAAGTGATATGGTGACGATGTGATAGGTTTGACAGGAAAACTGTAACTGCTAAGGTTTTATCATCCTGAAATTAAAGAGAGAAGAAAGACGGGATAGGAGAAAGCCAGCCGTTCCAATCCGTTCGGGATAAAATTGGCCCCGGGCAGAAATCGAACCCACGACCTATTGCTTACAAGGCAGACGCGCTACCCTCCTACCTAGGTAGCGAAAAGGTTGATGATGAACAGGTTTTTGTATAGCGGTCACATGTAACTGCACAATAACGAAAAGGGATGGAGTACCTACTTTGAAAATTCAAATATTCCCGCGCATTACAGAGGCTCATGGGATTGATGACGTCACATCACGACGCAGCGTAGCGGGAGCCGGCCATATTTGTTTTTTTTTTCACCACTGAGCACTGAAGATTTTGAAAAAAGTGTACGGACGGAGGATTTTTTCAAATTTTCGAAATTCAAATAAAATTGTTAACAGTTTCTAGACAGATTAGCCGTAAAAGGTGAGTACCTATTTGAATTTTATCTGCAGACAATCTGATTTACAGTGATTGATTTGAATTAGGACAGCAGAAAAAATATGGAGAAGAGAATCCAAAGTGAAAGGTTTCAATGATTCCAGAAAGAACTCTCTTTGAAGTGTAATATCAGTAAATTGATGGACAATTTTGCAGGGAATCAGGGATAGATGGGGAAGACTAAAGAGGTAGACTATAAAAGTCTTGTATATGTCTGTAAGAGACCTAAAGGTATAGAATATGGTATCTGTATGCTTTCAAATTCATTCTGACAACCAGCAAGTTATATTCAGGAGGAAAAGTGTGTGAATAAATTCTCATTTTGTGTTTTATATCTTTATTGCAGCTGTCAACATGTCCTGTTTCATTTGCGATGAGAAAGTGGGCAATGATAAAGTCCATTTGGCTACGGGCATTGCTCCCCATTCCAAACTAGGTCTACCCGCTAAGATCAGCAATCTGATTGGTGATGATTTTGTCGTTGTGGTGACACAGTCTGATCATGTGTGCAGACGATGTAGTGCACTTATAAATCATATGGACAAGTTGGAGACGGAGTTGAGCTATGTGAAGAAAGCCATCACCGGGTACATCCGAACCAAGTATAATCTCCCGTTTGATGAGGAGTCAAAGGTGAGAGTGTTTCTTTAATTATTTATTAGGTACTAGCTTCACTATTCAAGTTAAATCTTGGTTCCAGTTATTGAATTTATGAACCAATCTAATTGGTTGAGAAATACATATTTCACTTAAAATTTAGTCAATTAAAAACTTCTATGATACAATAATAATTCTTCCTCTAATCCTATTTCAGAATGCTGTGGTGAACGGAGAAGTTTCTCCAGCCAAGAAGCCCCGCAAGACTCCACCCACCCCAATAAGTAAACCTGCAACAAACATTGCTCCACTGGTATCTCCCGCTCCTAAAGCCGCACC
Organism: Diaphorina citri; assembly: GCF_000475195.1. Lineage (NCBI taxonomy): Eukaryota > Metazoa > Arthropoda > Insecta > Hemiptera > Psyllidae > Diaphorina > Diaphorina citri. The sequence goes on along the minus strand of NW_007379721.1, from coordinate 15,499 downwards.
CCCACCATCCCAGGAAGATACACCCAAGCTGAAAATATACAAGTGTGGCTTCTGCTCATTCCAATCTAAGGATTTGAACAGTGTCAGGTAATGATAACAAGAGACATAAGTAAATAACCCAGGGGTCAACTATAAGGTCTATAAGTGTCAAGTGAAATAATAAATCATGTACCTACCTCAAAATCTCAGGTTGAAAAGTTTCTCTTGACTTCCCACACCAACATTGCCCATTCTAACCTGTCCTGGGTGATTTTCTGTCAATCTTGTCTTACCTCTCTGCTCTGTAGGGCATAGCTCAAGCTCATCTTTTACAGCTTGACTCTTATATGGGTTGTGAAAAAATAGAAAGTCAGACAGACCAAAAGAGCTCCTGGGATTGGCATTTTAGATCCTTTTTTTAAGTACTGTCATTTTTGTCACAAGTGCTACATTATACTGCTTCCAGACTTCACATGCGAGTACACATCAAGCCCAAGACAGACGAGGCTAAGAAGACAACAGTATCCACCCCATCCACACCTACCGCTGCTTCTGCCCCTGTTGCACAACCTACACCTCCTCCACAGCAAAACATTGTGCGCAAGAAACTGTTCCGTTGTCAGGTATGCAATGAGAGGATATTGTGTTTGAATGCTTGTGTGAATAACCAACTATCCGTAGTGTTCAAAGTAGCTTATAAGGGAAAGGAGATGAATGATCACATAACTGTTGTTCACCAATTAATTTGCCCAAGTTTTAAGACTTGACATAGTTTCCCGTCCTCCTGGGTATACTTTATCCCAAACAGATAAAGTTTGTTCTGGAAATGGCTGGCTGTCTCCTATACTGCCCTCTTTGATTTCTGGATTAATGTCCTCTATTGTTATAGTTTTTTTTTTTTTTTTTTTTTTTTCTCTTTTGTTTTTGGATTAATTTCCTCTTTTTTTTTAGTTTTTTTTTTTTTTTTTTTTTTACTTTCCTTTTTTTTATTAAAATACCTAATTATTGTTTTTTTTTTCTTTCTCATCTCCAGGTTTGTTCTGCATCATTCGTGGACAGAAAGTCTTGTCTGCAGCACATCAAGTTGACTCACTCCAAAGCTTCGTCATCCAACAAAGAGAACGAACAGTCAACAGCTACTGCTACTTCAGAAAATACCCAACCAGAGGAACCTATGGACACCCAGACCTCTGGTAAGTTACGTCCATCTAAACTCTTTCTTTTCAATGGGATTTTCAAATTCAATGAATGACTTGAGTTCTACTTTTAACTCGAAAATTTTGAATTTAATTTGTCTGCAAGTCAGTTTCACAACTCCAACACTTTGTCTGATTTTCATGAAATTTCTCAGCAATGTTCATCATAATAAAATTACAGGTACATAGTCCATTTCTGTCATAAAAATTTGGGCACAGTTGAGGGCTCCATAAGGACACTTGAGAAATTATTTGGTTCTCCACAATCATGTGAGTTAAACACTTTTAGAACATAGTTTGCTCTTAAATTCTGGGCTCAGACAAACTGACTAGGACCTCTTGGCTTTTATTCTTTTCCCTGAGAATGTTTTAGTGGTTTACTAATAGTTGTTGTTGCTTTACCTTTGTTTTCCCTCCCACCAGATGTGAACACCAACTCCCAGGAGCCTACATCCGGCGAAACATCCCAGGGTGAATCACAAGAGTGGACCGAGGGAGAGAAGATGGACACGGACAATGCAACAGCTGAGGTGCCACCTGCACAAGATGAGACAGCTCAGGCTACTGATGAAACAGAGAGAGAGGCACAGAGTGCAACAGGTAGGTAACTGTTTATTAGATTGTCACGTCATCACAGCTATGGTGGGAGTATTAACTTGTAAATAAAACAACATCTATGATTCAGATTTTTCTGAGTAAGTTCTAAAACAGGTCACTTAGCTAGTCAAGTTAGCCTGGAGCATAGCGTGTCTGCCTTGTAAGCACTAGGTCGCGGGTTTGATCTCCGCCTGGGGCAGATTTTATACTAAACAGGTAAGGTTCGTTCTCGGAACAGCTGGCTTTCTCCTATCATGTCCTTCCCTATTTTTCCAAAATATCTCGCGGAACCCTTGCTGTCAACTCGCGGAACCCCTAGGTTCCGCGGAACACCAATTAAGAACCACTGCTCTAGACTATAAAGTGTTGATCTGCCAGACTAGTTAGCTTGGTTGGTAGCGCGTCCGCCTTGTAAGCGCTAGGCCGCGGGTTTAGTCCCGTACATATACGGATAAGGTTCGTTCTCGGAACGGCTGGCTTTCTCCTATCCTGTCTTCATTCTCCTGGATGCGATCATTTGGAAGAATCTTTCCAGTAATCTTGTCCGTCACAAACCTTGCTCTTTTCCTGTTCTACAATACTAGAGTGTACCATGAGCTTACACAAAGGCCATTATTTCTAATTTATGATCACTTAACATTCTTTCACAAATACTCGTAATATAAATTTCCAGTCTTTGTTGACAAAGTTGATACTTTATTCACATAAAAATTTTCCCCAAAGACAATGCTAAAACATGATCTCCTCCTCCTCCTTCTCTTCCTCCTCCTTCTACTCCTCCTCCTTCTCTTCCTCCTCCTTCTACTCCTCCTCCTTCTCTTCCTCCTCCTTCTCCTCCTCCTCCTTCTTCTATTGCCGTCCAACCACCCCCCAAATTGCGACCCGAAGGAAAAATCGTAACGAGAACACCCCGACTGGAATGTGAGGAATTTCCATTGTTGACACATACCACACAATATATCTACCTTCCCTCGCAGAGATATGAAAACGATACAAGAAGAAGAAGAAGAAGAAGAAGAAAAAGGATAGAAGGAGACGGAGTAGTAAGAAACAAAAGAATAAGATGAAGGAGGAGAAGAAGAAGATTAGGAAGGAGGAGGCGGAGGAGCAAGAAACGGAAGAATAAAATGAAGAAGAAAAGGAAAATATCAAAAAAGATGAGAATCAAAAAGAATGTGATAAAGAAGATGGAGAAATGAGAAAAAAACGAAAGAAGAGATGAAAGAAGGTCAAAAAGTTGGTAGAAATGGAAAAGAAAAGTTAAAGGTGACGAAAATAGTAAGAAGAGAAACTTCGGTAGAGAATGATGATGAAAGAAAAAGAAGCTCAAGAACTAGAAGGTACCTATACCTACATTGATTACAAAAGGGGAAATAAATATGAAGAAAAGGGTAAAAGACTAAATGAATATGTTAAAGAGAAACATGCTGAAAGGGAGGAGAAGAAAGAAGAGCATAAAGATAACAAGAAGACGATCAAGAATAAGAAGAACAAGGAGAAAGGGAGGGGGAAAATAATAACACAATGAATTTATTTCGTGTGTTGTCACTTGAAGAAAGATGTCCCAACAAACAATCTCATGAGAGAAATGAAAAATAGGTACCTATCCAAAGTTCTGTGATTGTGAAAAGAAGAAGAAGAAAAGAAAAAAAAAAACATAGATTTAGACCTAATACCTGTATTCGAAACTCTAGAACTGAGGATAGCAAAAAAATCAGGATTTAAGTAGGTACACTTTGAAAACTCCCCTGAACAACATAAGGTAGGTACACTTTGAAAACTCCCCTGAACAACATACTGAAGAGCTTCTCTGTGCGTGTAATTCGTGTAAGGTGTGAACGCGCCTTGATAATCACAAAATCACCTCAGGCTCAGGCGCCAAAACTTTTCAAAAACCGTTATTTTATTAAATGACCTACACCCTACACCTACCAACCTACCTATTAGAATTTAGATTTGTTTCATTTGTTAGATCAGTTATCAGTTTTTCAAATTTTCAGTTTAGGTAGTTTCAAACTTTAATCTTTAAATAAATCAGTGTTCAGTGTTTCCGTAATTAGATATTTTTGTTATCTTTATCGGTGTTAAAGGAGTGTTTGTGGAAGTTACCAACTTTTACCATTGGCTGCATTGGCATCTAATAGAACAGTACCTGCCTACAGCTCTGGGGATACCATGGTACCATAAGACAAAACGGACCTACCTGAAGTTTTGTAAAGTCAATTAATAAAATACTTAGGTAGATAGGTATTCTACGCTTGACAGCAGAAAAAGCGAAGCAGCCCTATTTTTTTGGTTTTTCTCAAACTGCTGCTCAGTGTTCAATTTTTTTTCGGTAAAACCATTATTAATGTTTTTTGCTGTAAAGTTTAAAACTTAAAGTTTATGTATATTATGTACGTGTCTACCCTGAATTGATATTGAATATAGGTACTGCACTGTTTTCTACCCTTGGGATGGATATGTTAATAATTTATTTCTCAATACTACCGGGGTACCTTTTTCAGTTCTCTCTAGGGTTGCCAACCGTACGTTATTTCCCGGAACAATCCGTATTTTTGTCAAAAATCAAATGTTCCGCCGGAACACACCTTTGTTCCGGTTTTTTTCCAAATCTATGGAAAATACGGGAACTGACTAATAAACAGAAAAAATTACAAAAAAAAAGTTTAAGAAGATAGGTAGGTACGTACGAAACACACAAAAACCCGCGAGTCAAGTAGGTATTTTTTCAGCCTTTTAGCATGTGATTTTTAGTACCTAACACGGATTCAAAAACGGATTATTTGTCATTTAGTACCTATCCTTGGGTAAAGCAGTTTTAACCAAGGATAGGTACAAGGATGTTTTTATTTCGAATTACTTCATTGGTATTTGTTCTTTTTTTTATTTGATGCAAAATAGTTTTTTGGGGGGGGGGTGCATGCCTTTGTTCCGGGTAAAAATCGGGAAATCCGTATTTTTTCACCATTTTGCTAGTTTGTACCGTATATGCCGAAAAAAAAGTTGGCAACCCTAATTCGAATACCACGACTCGATTCTTTTCAAATATTCGACTCAAAGAATCGACTCTAAAAGAATCGCGATTCTTTTGTAGTGAGACTCCGGGTAAAAATCGGGAAATCCGTATTTTTTCACCATTTTGCTAGTTTGTACCGTATATGCCGAAAAAAAAGTTGGCAACCCTAGCTACGACACAGACAACATGAATCTAATGTAGCTTTTCAACGAAATATCTAGGAAATATTGACGGCGCGCGAAGCGGCACGGCGAAGAAACATACATCATTTTTTTTCTTTTTCTTGAAAAAAAAAAAAAAACTTTGAATTATCTTGGTGATTTCTATTAATTGGACAATCGTTTTTATTTTGATAACATTGATAACATGGGCTTCTGCCGTCTAAACTGTATCATCCCTCTTCATCTTCCTCGACCTTTCACTTCTGTTGTCTGTTGTCCGATTGCAACAACCTCAGTGATGTGGTGACTTCGAATCTAGAGGCAGTCCTTACGAGTTAACGAAAGCTGAGATTGTGAAGATACCTCAGTCAATTTCGTTAGTGACCAAATTAAAATGGGATGAGACTGATGAGAGAAAGAGTCAATAAAATCTATTTCCGGACTGCCCAAAGTTTGGCTTCCCAAAATGACAGCATAAGTGTCGGACTGACTTCACAGGGGATACGAATATCGGGAAATCCGTATTTTTTCACCATTTTGCTAGTTTGTACCGTATATGCCGAAAAAAAAGTTGGCAACCCTAGTTCTCTCTCATTTTCCAGATTTATCTCAATATTAAATCTTTTTTTTTTTTTTTTTTTCTCCCATCTTTCCCTATGAGTTGTAGGTCAGATAGGTAGGTATAGGTATTATGTAGGTACGTGCTTTTATTCCACCTCCTACCTCTGTTCATTCTCTCTCTTCCTTCTCTCTACCCCCTCCTCTCTCCTCTCTGATTTCTTCTCCTCTCTGCTTCCTTCTCCCTTCTTATCTATCTTTCTTCTTTCACCTGATACATCTCTTTCCCCGTCCCTCTCTCTCTCTCTTTCTTCTTTTTCTATTCACTTCCCCCTCCCATCTCCCTTCTTCTTGCACCTCTTGTCTCTAGAAGTCCCTTTATCTTATATCCCCCCCTCCCTCTCTTTTTCCCTCTTACCTCCTCGTTCAATTCTTATCCCTAGTCCTTCTTCCTTCTTCCCGATTTCTATCTTCCTCCTCTTTTTCATACCTCCAGTCCTCCCTTTCCTCTCCCTCTCTTCTTTTCCCCTCTCCACCCCTCCCTCTTTCTCTCTCTTCCTCTTCGAAAAACTCATTTCTCTTCACTTTTGTTTCTGTTTTATTCCCTCATTGCAATCAACAGGTTGGTTAAGTTTTTCTCGCCGCCTCGCCTCAAGCGCTCTCTCTCTCTCTCTCTCTCTCTTTCTCTCTCTCTCTCTCTCTCTTTCTCTCTCTCTCTCTCTCTCACACACACAGGTCGTCTGAATATGTACTTATGTATTTACCTACGTACGCAGCTACCTATAATGGACGAAATAAAAAGCAAGGTACAAATTCACTTTCGTGTTGTTCTTTGTTTTATTAAAAGAGAGAGCTTGCAAAAGAAGAGATACAACTAATAAGATTATACATTTAAATATCTTATTATTATTATTATTTTTTTTTTTTAACAAGTTTCCATTTATAGGTATTTGATCGACAAAAAAACTCAGAACATACATTTTTCTTATACCTAGATGGTATACCCATCCGTATAAGCAGAGCTTGTGCCACGGATGGGGAAAATTATCTAATTATTAATTAATTATAAATATATATATACATATATTTACGGAAATTGCCCAATGTGCATTGATACTCGTAACAGCAATAAGACCATAATGATAAATATATAGGTACCTGAATGGTAAAAAGCAACAATATGTGTTAAAATAATGACAGTATTGTGTTTTTTTCTTTTATGTTATTATTTGAGTTTGTTATCATCTGGTACAATGAAGATCATTGTTTATGCTGGGTTCTAGACAAGTCTGATTCATTCGAGCTAACACGCGTACGGTGTTCGTGCAAAGGCAATGAATGTTACATACATTGTGTACTTTGTTAACGAGAAACATGTTGCGGTATACGTTGCAGATTAGGTACCTATACATATATGCACAAGTTCACCTGCGCAGGAAAGCCATGGGTCATAGTTGTATCCCAGGGGACTAGGGGTTCACCTGCATAGCAAACTGTTGAAAACTGACCCTTAAGTGTGTCTTTCTTTATTACTCCTGCTCTGATTAGAAGAAGACCAAAAAAGTTATCTTAGAAAGGAGATAACTAGTTAACCATGGTTCAATGACGGTTAAGAAATCTTGGAAAAATGTGAGCACAAGCTTCAGAGTTTCAGACCAAAGCTGCCTAAATAGAACAAACAAAAATCACAGTCGTCAACTTCCAATGAGGAGAAGGGGAGTAAAACAGAAGGAATTCCATCTATTAATAGATGCAGAATATGTCATCATTATGAACACAATAAATAAATATAGGAGAGCCACAAAATATTGTGTACTCACCACAAAACCACTCCAGCAGCACCTGTATACCTACAGGGTGGGAAGATTGAGATTGTATTGCAAATGGCAACCCCTAATTATGTAATGTAAATGCAATTTCTTTGTGTTATTATGTCACAACTTTGGTGCTCACTGCAGCATTGTAGGATTTTTTCCTAATATCTCAATAATCCTATCATCCAATTTATAGCGTATGTATTAAATTGTGATGCCTTAGAATTTATACAGATCGAGTAGACTTTATACAGATGCCTGCTTTGTAAAGATAAAAATCAGTTTTAGCTTGGACTTTTACTTATCTTGTTGCCGAAAAATCCAAAAATCTCGAAAAGCGAAAATTCAAAATAAAATAGGGATGGGTAAATATTCTCTGAGTCGATTCAAAGAGTCGAATATTTCAAAAGAATCGTGAATCGCGATTCTTA